>NC_057403.1:17352921-17378758 GCF_019320065.1 Cervus canadensis | reverse complement strand
GACCTTTGTTGGCAAAGTAATGTCTCTGCTTTTTAATATGCTATCTAGGTTGGTCATAACTTTCCTTCCAAGGAGTAACCGTCTTTTAATTCATGGCTGCAGTCACCATCTGCAGTGATTTTAGAGCCCCCCAAAAAAAGTCAGCCACTGTTTCCCATCTATTTCCCATAGTGATGAGATGGATGCATGATCTTAGTTTCTGAATGTTGAGCTTAAGCAGCTTTTTCACTTCCTTTTCACTTTCCTCAAGAGCTCTTTAGTTCTTCTTTCACTTTCTGCCAAAGGGGTATGTCATCTGCATATCTGAGGTTATTGATTATTTCTCCCGGCAATCTTGATTCCAGCTTGTGCTTCCTCCAGCCCAGCATTTCTCATGATGTACTCTGCATATAAGTTAAATAAGCAGGGTGACAATATACAGCCTTGATGTACTTCTTTAGGATCCTTGAATTTGTTCCTTTTCTGTTTAAATCAGCTAGAAGCAGTTTCTGTTGCTGTAGCAAAAAAACTTCCCTGATTCACATGATTTTCACAGCTTGTTTATATTTTCTGCCTTTTATTTTATCATTTTTAAAAATATTATTTATTTTAAAATTTTATTTATTTTTGGCTATCTTTTCTGCCTTTTATTTTATTATTTTTAAAAAATATTATTTATTTAAAATTTTTTATTTATTTAGTTTTGACTGCACTGGGTCTTTGCCATGTGCTGCATCCAGGGCTCTAGGGTGCGAGGGCTTCAGTAGTTGTGGTGCTCAGACTTGGTTGCTCTGAGGCATGTAAGCATGTCTCGGACCAGGGATCCAAATGGTGTCCTCTGCCTTGCAGGCAGATTCTCAACCACTGGACCACCAAGGAGGTTCTTCTGCCTTTTATTATAGACAGTGAGCCTGTGAAGAGCCAGTCTGTGAATCACTGTATTTTCCAAAGTTGATTGCAACTGAACACTCTTCTTCAATATGACTTTGCTGTTCTCCTATCCAGTGGAAGGTCTAATCTCCCTCCCTTGAATGTGGGCCAACCTTAGTGATTCACTTGTAATCAGAAGAATACGGTGTAGATCAAGGTGTGACTTCCAAGCCTAGGTCAGAAGAAGCCACGGAGTTTCTGCTGTGGTCTTCCAGGACACTTACTCCTACCATGCTTTCCCATCATGAACCCAGAACCCAGCCTCCATGTTGTGAGGAAGCCCAAGCAGTCACACTGGTGAGGACACATTGATCAGTAGGATCCATGATCCTATTGATAGCCCCAGCTGAGCACCCAGCTGACAGCAAGTGCATGAAGACACCTCTGGGTGCTTTTAGCATCTGGCATTTGAGCCAAGCTCAGCCTTTTGAAACCTTTCATGTGAGGCTGGATATCACGAAGCTCTCTGTCTTCTTGACCCCAGAAATCATGAACATAATAAAATGGTTGTTGTTTTAGACCACTGAGTTTGTCCCACAGCAAGAAGTAGCTGGAACCGAGCCTCACATTCTGTTTCTTCTTCCAGGACTGAAACTTCTTTTCTTTTGGGTTTTCTCTTCACTGGTCTCTGGGACCATCTATTCTCAGTTCTACTAACAAAAAATCTGGGTCTTCCATGGAGCAGATTTATCCATGTTGATCCTTTTATTTTTAATTTTATTTGTGGCTGCACTGGGTCTTTGTTGCTGCATGGGGGCTTTCTCTAGTTGTGGAGCCGGGTCTGCGCTTCATTGCTGTGTGAGGGCTTCTCACTGCAGTGCCTTCCCTTTTGCGGAGTACAGGCTCTAGGGCGCATGGGCTTCAGTAGCTGTGGTTCTCAGGCTCTAGAGCGTGGGTTCAGTACTTGTGGCATACAGGCGTACCTGCCCCATGGCATGTGGGATCTTCCCAGACCAGAGATCGAACCTGTGGCCCCTGTGTTGGCAGGTGGATTCTTAAGCATTGCACCACCAGGGAAGTCCCTCCATGTTGATCTTTGATTAGACAGAATCACATCGAAAAAGTGCTTTGAGAGACCAGTATGCAAACCGACAACTGTCAGACCTGCTCTGAAAACAGAATTGTGACTCACAAGGTACAGAGAACTGCCTAGGAAACCAACCCTCTTACAAACAGCCCAGGAAGCCAGCTGAAGTCAGACTTACAGGAAGCCAGATTTCTATCTCTAGTGACAACGCAGGAAGCTGAACAATAACTTCTGTAACAATCAGTGCCAAATGGCCGGGACTTGATTAACAACTCCTAATTTTTGTCCCTTTTTTCTAACCCAGGGCCAGCCAGAGAAAACCAAACGCGTCCCCTAACCAATCACCTAGGATGTCCTGCTTTTCTGTGCCAACAGCCTCCCACAAGGACACACCTGTAGCCTTTCCTGTTTTTCATTCCAAAGCTTTTCCACCTCTCTGCCTGCCTTTGAGTCTCTGCCAAAATGCAAGGGATATTGGATAACTCCCCTGCTATATGCAAGCTCTGAATTAATAGCCTTTGTTTTCCTCCTTTGGTTATCCTTAATTTTCACAGCTTCAGAAGTAGCAGCTTCACATGGATTTGCCAAGGCAGTCCTCTAAACAGGGGATCCCCAAACTCTGGGATCTAATGCCTGATGATCTGAGGTGGAGCTGATGTAATAATAAACAGAAATAAAGTGCTTAATAATAGTCATGCATTTGAATCATCCCCAAATTACTCACCCCACCCCACCCGCCATGGAAAAATTGTCTTTTATGAAACCAATCCCTGGTGCCAAAAATGTTGGGGATCTAAAGGATCCTGTGATGGTGGTGATGTCGTTGCCCCCATTTTACAGACATAAGAACAAAGCCTCTGAAAGTTTTGGCCATTTCGCTAAAGGTCATATTGACACCCGTGTTATGCAGTCCAGGTCCCAGGTACAGAAACTGGTTTTTTTTTTTTTAAACCACACAGGTTAGTTGTGTTTTATCAACAGGATGCTGCAAAGACCCGAGACAAAACCAGACTGAATTGGCTAGATCCAAGAAGGCCGACTTTCCTTGCCTCGTTTATCTCTGTGTTTTCATACCAGGCCCTGAGAGCTGACGAACACTTGCTCTGATTTATCTCTGTGTTTGTTTCAAAGCACTTGGTATCTTCCAGCGATGCTTTGCAGCTGTGTGCTGAGAGATACACAGTGGTCAACCGCCCCAAAACTGGCTCTGACATGACCCCATGAATGCACCTGTGCAGCTGAGACCTGGAGGTGTCCGAGAGTTACCTTTGTTTTGTTAGATCTCTGCCCAAAGAGGGGATTTATACTCTGCTAGGCAAAATTAGCTTACTTGGTGGCTCAGTGGTAAAGAATCCACCTGCCAATGCAGGAGACTTGGGCTTGATCCCTGGGTCAGGAAGATCCCCTGGAGAAGGAAATGGCAACCCACTCCAGTATTCTTGCCTGGGAAATCCCATGGACAGAGGAGCCTGGTGGGCTACAGTCCATGGGGTTGAAAAGGCTCAATTAGAGCTACGTGCAAAGGAGCATGGGTGACAGCGTGTGCCCAAGGCTGCCCCTGAAATCTCCACCCCTTTTCTAGAGCCCTGATGACCTGTTTCCTAACCCTTAAAATCCCCCTACTCCTCTCCCTTCAGAGGGAAGAGGCTTTTAGAGTAGAAGTTCCCCTTCTCCAATCTCTGGCCACGCTCAAGCCTGTCTTGCTTGCACCAAATTCAGTTTCATTATTAGCAGCTCAAACTTGAGCCCGAGTGGGAAATAACTCCCTGAGCCAGGGGGGCTTTGGGTTCAGCTAGGGCCCCAAGGGCAGGCTTTGTGTCTAATTCTGTAACTGCATTGTGGGTCGGGACTAAACTCTTGACTCCCTATAGTTAGTTTATAATGATAGCTGTTAACACTCAGGCAGAATCAAGACCTAGCTAGGAGCATAGACTCTGGAGGCAACTAGCCCGGGTTCCAGTCCAGCATCTGCTTCTCCCTATGTGGGTGACCTAGACAAGTTACTCAGATTGTGCCTCAGTTTTCCCATCTGTAAAATGGGAATCATCACACCATGGTTGGGAGGTCATAGAAGATAAACTGTGTGAAAAATGCACTATACACAGTCAATCAAGGGCAGTCAGGCTCCGCAATTAACCCCCACGGGTAACAAAGGGCCTGAAGACTTTGAGGAAACTGGGCAGAGTTGCTCAAAGGCCCCAAACCCTCATGACGAGGTTTCTGGGACTGTGGCTCCCCTCTGTATGTTTGAACCAAGTTTCTGTTGCTTGCAGGCTGTGTGACCTCAGGAGACTGACTTCCCCTCTCTGGGCTCCAGTATTGTCACCTGTAAACTGGGGATGGTTTACAGTATCTGCACATCCTGACCCTTCACTTGCGTTTCTGTGAATCATATGCCTTGGGAGTCCTGCCAGAGACTCTCTTTCTTAGGTTCTTTTTCCATAGGGACCTGTCATGTGACCCAGGCTCCCTGATCAGATGCATCCATGTGAAGCCAGAGATGCAGGTACCACATGGAGCCTGTGATGGTGAGGCTAGAGCCAGCACGTCCACCAACATATAAACTCCACAAGAGCAGTGATCTTTGTACTTTCCTTCTGTAAACTCAATGCCTGGTGTATAGTAAGTGCTCGATGTAGATGCTCATTGAATGAATACGTGAATGAATGCAGCCTTCCAAGGGCCTGCAGGCAGGGGTTCTGGGCCCCAGGGGCCCAGATGTTGTGGGCAATGGCTACTTCAGTAGGAGCAGTTCCACCAAGTTATTTATACCTTGTTCCTTGTTTCTAGCTTCGGGAAGGTCCTGTGAACATGTACTACATTTTTCATTTTATTTTTTTATTGTTTTTTTTTTAAATTTAACTATAATTGGTTTACAATGTTGGGCTAGTTTTAGCTGTATAACTTCAGATTCTTTTATTGTCAATTGTTGCAAGATACTGAATATGGTTCCGTGTAGGAGTGTTAGTCACTCAGTCATGTCTGACTCTTTGCGACTCCATGGACTGTAGCCCGCCAAGCTCCTCTGTCCATGGAATTCTCCGGGCGAGAATACTGGAGTGGGTGGCCATTTCCTTCTCCAGTGGTTCCCTGTGCTATACAGTAAATCCCTAACATTTATCTATTTTATATATAATGCTCTGTGTCCCATACTCCTCATTTATCCCTCCGCATCCTCTTTGGTAACCAAAAGTTTGTTCTTCATGTCTGTGAGTCTGAGCTTTAAATACACTGATGTGATTATTTTTTTAGACATGCTAAGCTTTATTAAACCCCTTTCTGGGGACTTCCCTGGTGGTTTAGTGTCTAAGATGCTACACTCCCAATGCAGGGGGCTTGGGTTCAATCCCCGGTCAGGGAACTAGAGTCCACATGCTGGAACTAGAAGATGGAACGTGACGCAACTAAGACCTGGCACAGCCAAATAAATAAATTTAAAAGATAAATATTACCCAGAGGAATTGGGTGGAGAGGGAGGTGGGAGGGGGGATCGGGATGGGGAATACATGTAAATCCATGGCTGATTCATGTCAATGTATGACAGAAACCACTATAATATTGTAAAGTAATTAGCCTCCAACTAATAAAAATAAATGAAAAAAAAAGATAAGTATTAAAAAAAACCCTAAAAACACTTTCCTGCATATGTCAGTCAGAGTTGGCTTCTGTTACAGCCAAACTCCCTCATGATGAAGAGAGATTGAGTGTGTGAGTTACCTGGGATGCTAGAAGTGCTGTTGGCCATTTCCATTCCCACCTAGGTTAGGGGGCTGAATTTGGGGCCCTCCAATATAAATGTCTGGGGCTGAGGACACCCACCCTAACTCGAGGACCCTCCCAACCGAGCCTACCCCCAATTCCCTCTGCCTTTTCCTCTGCTCTTCTTTTTTACGCTGGGCTGAACTGCCTGGCTTCCCTGCCCCCTGTGCTCTGCCCTCTGAAATCAAGGCCATTCCCCGCCCCCTTTGCTTGCTTTCTCCACGGGGGCCCCTCAGTATTTCCACGGGGGCCCCTCAGTATTTCCACGGGAGTCCGTGTGTAAGAACCGCACGGCAGGAGGGCCAGGGCTATGCACTTGGCTCCTCCCCTTCCCCCAGGCGTGCTCTGGGGCCCGCCCTGGGCCTCCATTTACCCTTCTGTAAAATGGGGACCATCCCAGGGCTACCTGCAAGGTTCTTACAGGAATGGAATGAAGTGAGGTTGGCAAAGCACTTAGTTGGAGGTGCCGGCAAGTAGTAAGTGCTTCATAAATTAGAGATGGGGTTGCAAATATTTACTGAGCGGCTCATGTGTGCTAAGCCATGCTCTAGGCACTAAGAGATTGATGATGAACAAAGTGATAAAGTCTACCTTGTGACTGTTGAATCCTGGCTCATCTTCCCGGCTGTCATCCCCAGCTCCCCTTCTGGTTTGTTGTACTTGATCCCATCTCCTTGGAAAAGGGGTGGGCCTTTGACTCAAGGAAAAGCAGACCCACAGGCCAGATAGGGCCAACCAGATTCTCTGTCTGTCTCTCCAGCTCCCTTTCTCTCTATCTCTGCATCTTGGAAGAGAAGACTCAGAATACGCAAAGAAGCCTGTGTAGTGTCTTGGTAGGAATCCTTGGCTGTGAGGGGAATGGAGCCTTGGAGCAGAGATGAGACCGGAGATGGCGCCCCCTGGAGGTGGAGGGAGCACCTGCTTTCCTCGCAAAACTTCCTTTCCCACCCTCCAGGCTGGGCACCAGATCCATTCATTCATTCAACAGTGTGTCTGGCCCTGTTCTAGGCTCTGAAGAAGCAGCTGTGAACCCTGGCCCAATATAGAGCCCACATCCCAGGGGCTACCTCTGGGGCTCTACAAGACACCCCCACTCTGAGTCAGTTGGAGAGAGCTTCTATTCTTACAACCCAAGTGTTAGTTGCTCAGTCATGTCCGACTCTTTATGACTTCATGAAGCCAGGCTTCTCTGTCCATGGAATTCTCCAGGCAAGAATACTGGATTGGGTTGGCATTCCTTTCTCCAGGGGATCTTCCCAACTCAGGGATCTAAGCCAGGTCTCCGTGCATTGCAGGCAGATTCTTTACTATCTAAGCCACCAGGGAAGCCCCTGGCCTTGGCTCAAATCTATCCTGCAGTGCTGACCTCCTAGGATGCCCCCTGTTCACTGCCCTGTCTCAGCCATGCTGGCCTCCTGCCGGCTAATTCATGAGCCCTGCAGCTTCCTGCCCCAGGCCCTATGCACAGGCTGAGCCCTCTGCCCGTATACCTTCCAGAGCTCCTTTCTTCTCTAATTAGAACTTCCAGGGGGTTTTCCTGGTGATTCTGGTGGCTAAGACTCTGTGCTCCCAATGTGGGGGGCCTGGGTTCAATCCCTGGTCAGGGAACTAGATCCCACATGGCACAACTAAGCGTTCACATACCACAGCTAAAGCCCAGGGCAACCAAAACAAAAAGTAGTGGGGAAAAAAAAAGGAACTGTCGATCATCATTCAAACTTCGTTGAAGGATCACCTTTTCAGGCAGCCTCCCTGACACCCCTCTTTACAATCTCATAATTCCTGCAGTTTCCTTCCCAGTACCTGCACTGTGCATAAGAATCTATTGTATGTGTGTGTGATTATGAAGTTAATATCTGTCTCCCTCACTGGGCTGTGAGCCCCAGGAGGGGAAGGTCAGGGCTGCCTTGGTCACCACTCTGTCCCCAGCACTGCCCAGTACCGGCCAGACACAGAGGAGGCCTTGAGGAGGTGGCTCTTAGGGGGTGCTTGCTGAAGGAGTGAATGAGGAATTTAGCTCCGGCAGAGGCAGTTGTGTGTCTAATTCAGGAGGTGCTGCATTCGAGTCCCATCTCTGCTGCTGATTTGATGGTGAGCTGCCTGATACCCTGCTTCAAACCTTCGGGATAAAACAGAGATTCAACCTGCCCTGTGCCCAATGGATGAGTTAAGCTATGAATCCGATCACTCTCCTGCTTAAACCCTCTCGTGGCTTCTTGTCAGTCTTTCCATGGCCTATGAACCTGGCCCCTGTCTACCTCTCAGCCCTCACCTCCCCACACTCAACTTGCTCACTGTCTTCTAGCTGTGGAGTCCATCTGTCTATACTTTAAACACACCAAACTAGTCTAACCTCAGGGCCTTTGCACATGCTATGCCCTCTACCAGGAACTCCTGCCCTAGAAATCCTCAGGACGCCCTTCCTTCTTTTGCCTACTTTCTCAGCAAAGCCTATTCTAGATCACATCATTGTTTATTTATTCATTTATTTTTTTACTGGACAAGTCTAACCTTTCTGTGCCTCAGTTTTTGCATCTGTAAAATGGATCTAATAATGTTACTTACTTAGCAGAGCTGCAGTGAGGATTAAATGAGTTATTATGGGTAAAGCTGGCATTTACCTATAACAAGTCATTTAATAGTATAGCATAGGGACTCTACTTAATGGTGAATTGAATGGGAAGGAAGTTTAAAAGGGAGGGGATGTATGTATGGCTGATTCACTTTTCTGTACAATAGGAACAGTAATACAACATTGTAAAGCAACGATACTTCAGTAAGCATTAATTAAAAAGTAAAAGGGTGAGCATGTTCCATTTTTCTCACTCTGTGGTCTGTTTGGGTGCACTGATGTGCATGCGGAATCTTAGTTCCCCAACCAGGGATCGAACCTGTGCCCTCTGCAGTGGAAGCAAGAAGTTGTAACCACTGGAACACCAGGGAATTACCACAAGACAAGTTTTTAAGGTTATAAATTAGAACATGTGATGACAATCACAAAGGGAAAGGGATGAGCCGAGTCCTATGGGGAC
Organism: Cervus canadensis; assembly: GCF_019320065.1. Lineage (NCBI taxonomy): Eukaryota > Metazoa > Chordata > Mammalia > Artiodactyla > Cervidae > Cervus > Cervus canadensis. The sequence continues at coordinate 17,370,031 of NC_057403.1, read as the reverse complement.
CTAGATGATGAGCGACCAAGTCTGCCTGGAAAAGTTAAGTCATTCCATTCCCAGCTTTATTGAGATATAATTGGCATATAATAGTTCACAGAGTTCTGAGAAAAGATACACATGAATTAATATAGGGTAGTGGTTCTCAAACAGGGGTGACATTTGGCAATGTCTGAAGACATTTTTGGTTGTCACTACTGGGAAGGCTCTATTAGCATCTAGTGATGAGAGCCCAGGGAAGGTGCTAAATACTTGACAGTGGACGGAACTGTGTAGCCTCTGCTACAAAGAAATAGCCAGTCCAAAATGTTAATAGTGCCCAGGTCGAGAAGTTGTGTTCTAGGGCAGGTGTTTAGAACTGTCTTTGATCCATAACAAGTACCCAGGAAATATTAGCTGTTGCTGTTGTCTGCCACCATCTCTCTGTTCTGCTCAGAGTAGATTCATCAATACATTTTTTTTTTTTTTTTTGGCTGTACTGTGAGGCTTGTGGGATCTTAGTTCCCTGACTGGGGATCAACCCTGGATCGCCACAGTGAAAGTGTCAAGTCCTAACCGCTGGACTGCCAAGGAATTCCCAATAAATTCTTGACTTATGAACATAGATCCCTCAAGACTAGGCATACAGTAGGTGCTCAATACATATTTCATGAATTCATGCATGTGAAGAATAAATGTAATGGTGCATTCTCCAGGGTCCGGCTCAGTGCCTGGCACAAAGTAGGCATTCGATAGATGTGTTCTTAGTTAATGCACCAGAGGATTAAATGACAACTTCAGGGCTGGTACTGAGTAAGTGCTCAGCCAATATGTATTGCATGAAGGAACGAGAAGACCAAATGTTTGCACAGAGCTTGGTGGCTGCTCAGGTTGCATTAGCCTCCCCACTTCTTCCCCCAGTGCCCAACACTCACCGACCACCTGGACCTCAGTCTTGGCCCGCATGGTCCAGGAAGGGTTGATGGTGACAGCTACCTGATAGGTGCCGCTGTCGCTGGGCTGGGCGCGACGCAGCAGCATGGAGCCATTGGAGAAGCCAACGATGTCTCGCTGATTCATGGCACTGCCATCCCTCTGGGGTCGTAGCAGCTTGGGGATGTAGGTGAATAGCATCGTGCCTCCATGGGCCTCCTCCCCCAGGTACCAGCTGAAGTCCTGGAAGGTGTCTGGGATGCCCTGGACAGACAGGAGAAGGTCCTGGTTCATTTGAGGCTGCTCCGGAATCTTCTGGATGTGGAGGGCTGCCCAGGAGCCTTGGGGGACCCAGAGGGCCAGGATGGAGGCTGTGGGGTTACAGGCGAGGCCTGGGATCAGAAGTGTTAGGCAGGGACCATAGCATCCTCCTCCCTACAGGTCCTCAACTGCAGGCTCTGAGGGCTGCTCATTGGCAGCAGTGCTGGGATTGATTAGTGATGTCTGCTCTGGGTGCAAGAGTGTAACCCAGGTATGACTGTCACAGATCTGCCATCCCATTGGTCCAGAAAGTTTTTCCCTTTGGAGATGGTATGTGATCTGCCTCCAAACACATGGACTCTCTGAACTAATTTATTAGTTTGTCTAACTAATAATTGTTTAACCAATATATTGTTCATGCTACAATACCAGTTATATAGGATATGTGTAAAGTTCCTTATGGACTTCCCTAGTGGTCCAGTAGTTATGACTGGTCAGGAAATTAAGATCCCATATGCTGTGTGATACAGCCAAAAAAAATAATAAAATAAAATTCCCTAGATTTCTAAGCCCTGGGAATTCAGCAGGGAATCAAGCAGAAGTAAATTCCAGCTTTTGTGGACCTGGCATTCTAGAAAACTCCACAGGTTAAATGGGGATGAGGTTATGATTCTTCTGCCCTTCCCTCCCATCTTACTCTCATAATTTCCTTTCCCCTGACAAACTTTCCCTTCTTTCAAGAGGAAACCTCAGCCCCTGGGCTAAGGATCCCTTCTCCCCTCAGCCCTGGGGGGTATGTTTCCTCCTTACCTGAGAGCAGGAGGCTCTTGGGGAAGGCGTGCTGGGCCCCAGCAGGAATCTCCATCTTGGTGTCCTATGGAGATGCCAAGGGGCCACCTACTGGACACCAAGGGGGCCCGATGGTGGGGTCCTGGCTATCCAAAGTGAGCCCACTCAGTGGGGACCCCGGGGGTGCCTCTGAGACATGGCTGAGGCCGGCCCAACCTAGCACCCCTTTTCCATAAGCTCTGAAGGCCTCACCTGTGCTCCTTCAAATGAGGGATGATCCACGCAGAAGCTGGTTGAACCAGTTTTCCAGGGTTACTGAGGAACTTCCTGGGGTTTCCCAAGACTCCTCCCTTGACCCCTTTACATCTCTTCTTCCTTGTCAGTAGCAAGGCAGTAATTGTAACAGCAGAAACAACAGCCACAGCAGCCTCCAATTGAGCAATCCCCCTGGGCCAGGCAAGCAGGTAGGTAATACCTTGTCCAAATACCTCATCCCATATCCACCATGCGTAACTTTCCATTTTATGGAATGAGAAAACTGAGGCTCAAGGAGACAGGCAAGTTGATCAGCAGGTGGAGATCTGACCTGTGGCTGGCTCACTCTGAAGCTCTTAGCATAGTTATTCAAAAACATCCCTCTGTTCATTCATTCCAACATGCCCACGCTATGCCCAGCCCTGGGCCAAGTGATGCTGAGAACATGGTGATGACTGAGACGGCTCCTGCTCTGCCCTCGGTCCACAGTGGGGCTCACAGTTCTGTGTGTGTGTATGTGCGTGCTCATGTGTGTGTGTGAGAGAGGCCCACCCCCAGACAATGATGATACAGAGTTATCACCAACGCTGGGCTTGAGGAGACTCAGGACCCAGGAGAACCTGAGGGAATGCCTTATTCAGCCAGAGAGGCAGGGAGGACTTCCTGGAGGAGGGGATGTCTGCGCTGAGACCTAGAGTAGGAGGAGGAATGAGGTGGGATGGATTGGGGAAAGGTATACCAGGCAGTGTAAACAGCATAGGCAAAAGGCATGGAGGCTGAGACAGCCTTCGAGGTGCACTGAGGAGTCAGCAAAATCCTGGAAGAATGGAGGGCCAAGCAGGGAGGAGGTGTGTGTTGAGGGGTGAAGCTGGAGAAGTAGGAGGGACCAAGTGTAATTTTGAGCTCTGTTGGGGCATGACCTGGGTGCTGGAGGGTCCAGGATTGTGCTATGACTGTAGCCACATAAGGCTATTTAAATATAAATGTAAATTAATTGAAATGTAATGCCTTAAAAAACCAGTTCCTCGAACTAGCCACTTTCAAGTGCTCAACAGCCCCATGTGGCCAATGGCTACCACACTTGAGAGCATGGGTACAGGACATTTCCATCATTGTCAGAGAAATTTCCATCATTGTCAGAGAAATTTCTATGGGACAGCACACACCTAGGGATCTGAGGGGGTCGATGCCAGGTTAGATTTCTTGTGTTGTAGGAGGAGAGAACACCAAGTCAGGGTACCATACATCACACAGCAGTGTGTGTGTGTGTGTTGGACACACTTCAGCAGATTGGCATCTTTCACAGTCCCCAGGTTGGAACACTTTTCTTTCTTTTCCTTTTTCGTCTTCTTCTTTTTAAAAATCTTTTGGCAGCTCTGCGTTGCACATGGGATCTTAGTTCCCTGACCAGGGATTGAACTCGAGCCCCTAGCATTGTCAGCACTGAGTCTTAACCACTGGACCACCAGAGAAATCCCAGAGTCCTTAGGTTGGGACAGGAAAGAAATCTTGACTTTGAACTGTCTCGAGGCGGGCATGGTCCAGATGTCTGAACATCTCGAGGCAGACTCCAGGACTGCCCTGCTGTGAGTGGGTGAGCCTGGCTCTCAGCCCAGCTCTGCCACCACTTGGTTATGGGATCTTGGGCGAAAGAGTTCACCTCTTGGGACTTTGGTTTCCTCCTCTGGAGGATGGGGCAAACACCCTTACTTATGGGACTGTTGGGAGGAGTAAGGAGACTTTGCAGGCAGGGGCCAGTAAATGCCTGTTATTTGTAATTATCATGCACCTTGTCTATGGACTTGCCCTGCCTCCCAGATTCGTGACCCTGCTCATGGAAAGTGTGTTTCCCTGGAGGTGTTTTCAATCCTCGCCTCCCAAACGGTCTCTACAGCTTGGAAGGTCTTGAGGTGGTGTTCCGGTTGTGTTCCTGGGGTCAGAATTCTTCCAGGATCTTTTACTGCTATTTTGAGGTTTGCTCTGTCCATCTGCCTCAGAGGGATTGTTGCAAACCCTGCCTTTATTTCCAAGGTCATTGCCCCAATCTTGGGCTGCAATCAGATTGCCCAGACCGGCTTCATTCTGGTAGGAATTTGGGGCACACCAGAAGTGGAGTTTAGGGGCCACAGGGATTCTGATGAATTTTCCCTGTTAGACTTCAGGATCAAATGTTCTCTGAGCTGGGAGAGGGAGAGGCAGGGCAGTAAGCAAAGCCAGTTATTCTAGATTTTCCAGTTCCTAAAGCTCCTCTCTCTCTCTTTCTCCTCCCTCTCTCTCTCCCTCCTTCCTTCATGCCTCCCTCTCACCTAAAGACTTTGATTCCTATTACAACTACTAAAAGGAAAGTCAAGGTTTATTTAGAACATTTAGACAGAAAGAACTCAAAAGGAAGAGAGTAAAGTTCAGCCAGCTTCCAACTGCCCAGAAAGCATCACTGTTAATTGTTGTTGTTTAGTCGCTCAGTTGTGTCCAACTCTGTGTGACCCCATGGACTGTAGCCCAAGTGGGTTGGCATTTCCTTTTCCAGTGGATCTTCCCGACCAAGCATCGAACCCACGTCTCCTGCATTAGCAGGTGGATTCTTTACTGCCGAGCTGCCAGGGAAACTGGTCACTGTTAATACCAGATGTTAGCTCCATCCTCTGTCCTGTAGTCTTCATCCTGGCTTTTCACCAGCCCCAGAAAGCAGGTCCAGGCTGGTCCAAGCCTCCTAATCTCACAGAGGCAGCAGTGAGTGGTGACTTGAAGTGATATCTTAGTTCCCTGCTCAGGAATTGAACCTGGACAACCTGGGTGAAAACCAGGAGTCCTAGGCACCAGACCACAAAGGGCTAGAGGCTAGAAGCAGAATCTCCCTGTCTCTCTCTTCCATTTGAAAGCAAGAATGTTTTAAGGAGGCAAAAGCTGTGAAAACACATGCAAGGCTTATTATTGGAGGCATAGTACAACAAGTGGGAGAGCACACAGAAACAGTTTGTTTAGTTAAGACAGAAGCAAGATGCTCACCTGGAGAGAGAGGGTGTGGGCTTCCCCCACTGAGGAGGAGCACAGAATACAGTGCAATTCTTCTGGGTCTTTATGCGTGTGTGCTAAGTTGCTTCAGTTGTGTCCAGCTCTTTGTGACCCTTTGGACTGTAGACCACTAGTCTCCTCTGTTCATGGGACTCTCTAGGCAAGAATACTGAAGTGGGTTGCTATGTCCTCCTCCAGGGGATCTTCCTGAACCAGGGGTCCAACCCACGTCGCCTGCATTAGCAGGCAGATTGTTTACCATTAGTACCACCTGGGAAGCCCAGGTCTTTGTTTACCTTTGGCCAATTATCTGATTTCTTTTTTCACACCTGATCTGCCCTAGGACCCTCCCCAACAAGGATGCGCAACTTTTTCCAAGATGAATTTCATCCCAGAGGTCTATGGAGGGCCTTGGCACTACCTATTATGGGTTGGCGCCTCCTCCTTTTGGACCCCCAAGGAGTCTTTCTGCACATGTGCTATGTCTCCCTTGCCCCAAGGATGGGAAATGTGTGGCCTCTTGATCTTTTACTCAAACAGAATTTAGTCTGTCTCTGTCCCTGCTGTGACTGTTATCTTAAAGTGTCCACAGGAGACAAAATCCAGTTATTTACCCTGTTCCTGTTGTTATTTCTAACTCAAAGTGCAAACAGGAGGCTTATTGTAAATATCTAGCCTAGAGCCTGCCTGCCTCTTTCCCCAGGAAATGTAAACAGGAGGATAATTATAAATGCCTAGCCTAGAGCCCATGGACCAACAGACTGGTTCCAAATAGGAAAAGGAGTACATCAAGGCTGTATATTGTTACCCTGCTTATTTAACTTATATGCAGAGTACATCATGAGAAACACTGGGCTGGAGGAAGCACAAGCTGGAATCAAGATTGCCGGGAGAAATATCAATAACCTCAGATATGCAGATGACATCACCCTTATGGCAGAAAGTGAAGAAGAACTAAAAAGCCTCTTAAGGAAAGTGAAAGAGGAGAGTGAAAAAGTTGTCTTAAAGCTCACCATTCAGAAAACTAAGATCATGGCATCTGGTCCCATCACTTCATGGGAAATAGATGGGGAAACAGTGGAAACAGTGACAGACTTTATTTTTTTGGGCTCCAAAATCACTGCAGATGGTGATTGCAGCCATGAAATTAAAAGACGCTTATTCCTTGGAAGGAAAGTTATGACCAACCTAGATAGCATATTAAAAAGCAGAGACATTACTTTGCCAACAAAGGTCCATCTAGTCAAGGCTATGGTTTTTCCAGTAGTCATGTATGGATGTGAGAGTTGGACTGTGAAGAAAGCTGAGCGCAGAAGAATTGATGCTTTTGAACCGTGGTGTTGGAGAAGACTCTTGAGAGTCCCTTGGACTGCAAGGAGATCCAACCAGTCCATCCTAAAGGAGATCAGTCCTGGGTGTTCATTGGAAGGACTGATGCTGAAGCTGAAACTCCAATACTTTGGCCACCTGATGTGAAGAGCTGACTCATTTGAAAAGACCTTGATGCTGGGAGGGATTGGGGGCAGGAGGAGAAGGGGACGACAGAGGATGAGATGGTTGGATGGCATCACCGACTCAATGGACATGAGTTTGAGTAAACTCCAGGAGTTGGTGATCCACAGGGAGGCCTGGCGTGCTGCGATTCATGGGGTAGCAAAGAGTCGGACATGACTGAGCGACTGAACTGAACTGAACTGAACTGAGCCTAGAGCCCATCTCTCTCCCTCCTCACTCCCAGGTGGTCCCATTCTCTGGCCAGGGATTGGTTGAGCAGTGGGTAGTGCTGGCCAATCAGAGCTGAGGGGAGGCTCCTGGGGAAGCTCTCCCAGAATGGAGCGGGCTGCTTCTCCCCATAGTTGTTTGGCTGTGATGGCTGGAATGCAGCAGCCACTTTGGCACCAGCCTGAGGATGACAGCCAGTATGTGGAGGAAAACAGAGTAAACAGCAGAGAAGCAGAGCTGAACATCACACATAGTACCTGGAGTTGAATTAGACAATCCAGTTCTTTGTTTGTAACCTCAGCCTGGGGAGTCTGGGGTGGGAGTGGGAGGGCCGAGAGGGGTTTTCTGCTGTTGGAGCCTGAAGCACCCCCACTGTTACATTTCTCTCATTGACTGAACTCTGCTTAAGCTTTCTTGAACTTTTTCCCAGTAGGATTGACGTTTGACTTCTGTTGTTTATCTTGGCCTTGTCCATTTTGAGCAAGAATCCTTCTAAATCAGTTCAGCCAGAACTGCCTTCCTTTGATGTCTGATTGGGTTCTTCTTCCTCCACCACCCCACCACCCCCAGGAGATATCTGATCCGGTAAGAATCCTGTTAGGTTGGCATAGCTAAACTCTTTCTTACCCTTGAAGCTACTGAAGCTGAATCCAGCCTCTGTACCCCTCTGCTGAAGTAAACCTCAGAGACACAGTTTTGGGAGAAGTAGAAAAGAACAGCTTTCTTGTTTTGCCAGGTAAGGGGACGACAGGGGGCTAATGACCTTGAAACTGTGTCCTGACCTGCAGGGGCTTGTGAAGAGTTTTATTTTAACATATGTTTAACATTTGTTTATTTTGATTATTAACATAATTTGTTATTATTTGTTTGGGGCTGTGTTTGGTCTTGAGTGCTGCACGGGCTTTGCTCTAGTTGTGGCGAGTGGGGGCTACTCTCCATTTGTGGGGCATGGGTTTCTCATTGCAGTAGGCTTCTCTTGTTGCAGAGCATGGGCTCTAGGGCGCTCAGGCTTCAGGATTTTTGGCACGGGAGGCTCACTAGTGGTGGCTCTCGGGCTCTAGAGCACAGGCTCAGTAGTTGTCCAACACGGGCTTAGTTGCTCCTCGGCAAGTGGGATCTTCCTGGATCGAACCCAAGTCTCCTGCATTGGCAGGAGGATTCTTGATGACTGAGCCACCAGGGAAGCTCCTAATTTATGGTCAATATTACTTTTAGCCATGCCACGTGGCACATGGGATCTTAGTTCCCCCACCAGGGATAGAACCCGTGTCCCCTGCAGTTGATGTATGAAGTCCTAACCACTGAACCACCAGGGAACTCCGGTGAGGAGTTTTATAATAGTGGTTCACAGAGGGCGTGATTAGTTCATGGACATTCTGATTCGTTGGTGGTGAGGTACGTGGGAGTCAGCATCACCAACCTTCTGGTGCCAACCGGTCTGGGGTCTATGTCCTTGTGGGCTGCACACCCCTTAACTTCTCCGGTCTAGTGGGGGTTCCAGTGTGTGCAAAACAGCTCAAAGATGTCGTTTATGTGTACCCCTTGAGGGTGAGCCAGGACCCTGCTCCAAGTGTGCACTGATATTTCTCTTGACTGTTCCTCCCTTGTCTCCGCATCCTCTCCTTTCCCTAATATTCATAGCAACTGTTTGAACCTGCCGTTGGAATCTGGGAAGGTTAGGGAGGCTGAATGAAACATCTTTCCTGTAATCAAGAAATGGGGGACACAGAAAGGCTTTTGCACCCAGAAGCCCCACAGGGCTCTTGCTCCCTATCACCACCTCTTAGTTGCTTTCCATCCACTGACTCCCAGCCTGCTCCTTGGCTATGAATCGCCACGTGCCCACTCTGTATTTGGACTTGGGTCCAGTCCCTCTCCCCTTGGCAGATGCTCCCTATACCTAAGGTGATGACCCCATCTCCCTAAATAAAAGTCTGCCTTGGGCTTCCCTGGTGGCTCAGATGGTAAAGAATCTGCCTGCGATGCGGGAGACCTGGGTTGGAGCCCTGAGTCAGGAAGATCCCCTACAGAAGGGAGTGGTGATGCACTCCAGTATTCCTGACTGGGGAAGTCCCATGGACAGAGGAGCCTGGCGGGCTACAGTCCAGGGGGTCACAAAGAGTCAGATGTGACTGAGTGTGTGAGAACACCATGTTTTAACTGGTGTCATTAAGTAATTTTTTCTTTAACAGTTAGCATATTATTTTTTCTCCAACAATTCACCTGCCCTTCATGAGTTTAATTGGTTCCTGAAAATTCTTCCAATAATCTCTGGGGAATGAAAAAATTCTTTAAATAAAAATTTTAAATTATTTCCTCTATTGTGACAAAACCCACATACAATTTACCGTTTTAATGTGTACAATTCAGTGGCATTTGTAGGTTCATGATCTTGTGCAATCATCAGTTATCTATTTCTAGAACGTTTTTTATCATGCCAAAGGGAAACTTTGAACCCACTAAGCAGCCACTCCCCATTCCCCCTTCCCCCAGGCCCCAGTAAATACTGATCTCTTTTCTGTCTCTATGGATTTGCCTATATTGGATATTTCATTTACATGGAATCATGCAAGAAGTGATCTTTTGTGTCTGGCTTCTTTCATTTAGCATCATGTTTCCAAGACTGTCACATGCATTAGTACCCCATCCCTTTTCATGGCTGGATAATATTCTATTGTATGGATAGACCAGATTTTGTTTATCCATTCATCTGTTGAGGGACTGAGTTAAACCCTCACTTTATTACTTCTGTGCAAATAAACTCAAAGTGCACCCCTGATATCTTTTTATAACTTTTGGTTTGAGGGTTTTATATATAGTCCCACCTCATTTGATGGCTCTTTGCCTTATTACACTTGGAAGATACTGTGTGTGTGCTTTTTTTTTTTTAAATAAATTGAGCAGCTCCACATTGTCGGTGTGTGTCATTTTTCCAAAAGCATCTGCTGACTTGGTGTCTCTGTATCATATTTTGGTAATTCTTGCAATATTTCAAGCTTTTTTATGATTCTATCTGTTATCATGGTCTGTGATCTGTGATCTTTGGTGTTACTATTACAAAAAGATGATGACTTACTGAAGGCTCAGTTGATGCTTAGAATTTTTTTTTAGCAATACAGCATTTTAAAATTAAGGTGTGCACATTGAAGTCCAGGTGGTCCAGTGGTAAAGAATCTGCCTGAGAAGGCAGCAGACACCAGAGCTGCAGGTTTGATCCCTGAGTCGGGAAGCTCCCCTGGAGGAGGTTATGGCAACCCACTCCAGTATTCTTGCCTGAGAAATTCCATGGACAGAGGAGCCTGGCGGGCTACAGTCCATGGGGTTGCAAGAGTTGCACATGACTTAGCAGCTAAACCACCACCACCATTATCCGTTTGGCTGTGCTTGGTTCTGGTTGTGGCCTTCAGGGTCTTTAGTTGCGGCGCGTGGGACCTAGTTCCCTGACCAGGGATCAAACCCAGGGCCCCTGCATTGGGAGTTTAGCCACTGAACCACCAGGGCAGTCCTCTTTGTGGCCCTCTTGATTCAAGGTCTTGCCTCCACGCCTTTGTTTCTGTCTCTCATGGTGATGGTTTGGGCAAAACTCTGTTCCTCCCCAGTTCCCACAAGAGACCCCCTTGCACACAGCCACTCGAGGTGTAATAAATTAACTTTAATAAGGTGTTTGGGGGCTGGGAACGGACAAGGGGTTTATGTGGCAGCTAGGCAACCAGTCTCCCTTTATGCGCCTGCACTGTGGAGCCCTGCTATCCTCGTCATGCCCTCACCCCTCCCATTTGGCTGGGTCCCATCTCTTCCCCACCCTTCTCTGGTTTGCATTCTCCCATCTGCCCAGACAGAAGCCCACATGTCCTTCTCACTGTCTCTTGCAGAGTGACTCATGGCCTGTTCTCCGGTTTAGCACTCTGCCCCAAGGTCTCTATCTGCCTGATTTCTCCAACAGACAGGGGAATTCTGGGCCCGCCCCCGCCCCGATCACGGACAGTTAGAAAATAAATAAGTCAGAGTATCAGAGAAGCTCTTCGTCCTGGGGCTTGGGCTATGTCCCTCCAGGTCTGAGGGCAGCCTGTGCTGCCCAGCTGTCGCGTCTCATTCTTCAGCATCTATTTTTTTCTCCTTGTTTTGGAAACAACTTCCTGCTTTCCTCTGTGGATGACCAAGGTCTTGTTAACCCCAGCACGCTGGCCACAGGTGCTCTCCTGGGACCGCATCAGTTCAGGGCCACCACTTGCTCCTGCTCCTTGGACAGTCCCGGGGCAGCTGAGTTCCGGCCTCTGGTTCTCTTCCGATGACAAGGATCAGTGACTATTTCTTGTAAGCCACCGAGATTCAACTAAATCAGAGATTTAGAAGCTCAAGGCCAGAAGTCAAATTCTTACCAAATAAACCTCTGGTAGCTGTGACATTCTGTGTGGCCCTACTATGCAGGAAAGAATTAACCTTGTTCAAAAAAAGACCTGGCCCTTTGCCCCTGGTTCCTGTGAAGTAACTTCTTAGCCCTTCTTTGGAATGTCCTGGCTGATAGAAGGCTTTGTTTACTTGGGGCTGTGGGCTATACAGGATAATCTATGCCGATGGTATGATTCATGGTGGGGGCATTAGGCCACACAATAATGGCTTGACCTATGTTAGTGACAGGCTTCCCAGTGGGCACAGCGGTAAACAATTCGCCTGCTAATGCAGGAGATGCAAGAGACACAGGTTCAATCCCTGAGCCGAGAAGACCCCCTGGAGGAGGAAATGGCAACCCACTCCAGCATTCTTTCTTGGAGAATCCCATGGACACCGATGGGGTTGCAAAGAGTCAGACACGCTTAATCATGCACGTGCTCTTTCTTCAACTCTTTCCATGTTGGTACCAAGGTCAGCTGCATGGGTGGTCAGCCATGTCCACATGATTGACACCTCTGGAAACCAAGGCTCAGGCGCGCTTTCCTGCTTGGCAACACTCTGTGTGTGCTGTCACACGTCATTGCCGGGAGAAGTAAGTGCTGTCCACGTGACTCCACCGGGACTGAACAACCAGAAGCTTGTGCCGGGACCCAGCCCTATGAGCTTTTTCACACTGCTGTTCTTGATCTCATCCTTGCAGTGTAGTAAATTATGTCCGCGAGTAAACAGCTTTCCTGAGTTCCATAGTCCTTGGAGCGAATGACTCCACCTGAGGCTAGTCTTGTAGACCCTTGAACTTGCCCTCCGCCCGGGTCGCCATGCTGTGAGGCAGAGAGGGCATCCTTGAGGTCTGGCAGGGAAAGGGTGGCCAGTGTCTTTGGAGGGAGACTCCCTCCACTGAGGCAGGGGAGGGAGTCCAGCTGGAAGATCCAGGTCCTCACCAGCTCCAGGCTCACCAGCGTGTCCACGCTGTCACCTGGTGCCCTCTGTTGGTGGATCTGGGGATTGATTGCTGCCAACAGCTGAATATCTGACCATCTAGGGAAATATGCAAATTTTAGCCTCTTGTTCAGTGGCTCAGTTGTATCCAACTCTTTGCAACCCCATGGACTGCAGCACACCAGGCTTCCCTGTCCTTCACTATCTCCTGGAGTCTGCTCAAACTCGTGTCCATGATGCCAACCATCTCATCCTCTCTCCTAACTTTAGCCTCAAGCCCTTATAACAAAAATTCTTCCTGCCGAAGCCCAGCATGCAGAGAGCTGCAGGCCTGCTCCTTTCCCAACCGTGGAAGCCAGGGCAGCACTTCTCCAGGTATGGTCAGGAACGGGAAGGAAAGGGGAGATCTGAAAATGCAGATTCCCCAGTTAAGTGCTGCGGGTGCACAGAGATGCCTGGCCCTTTCTTGGGAAAGCCCATGGCGATTAATCTGGGGTTCGTGCAGACCCCCACCCTCTCCTCAGCTCCACCACCATACTTACCCCATTAGTAGAGGGACTGTACTGGTTCTGACCTGAGGAGACAGGAGGAGAAGTGATCAGAAGTGAATGGCAATGCTGGAAAGCATGGGAAGAAGACACAAGTGGGGGACCAGGCCCCTTGAATTCTAAGTCCCGGCTCTGCTATTGACATGGGGGAGTCATGTCCCAAAATGACTACACATTTAAAAACACAGCTGGGGTATAGGCTTCATCTCGTTATTCCTTCAGTTATTAAGTACACATAAATCTTTATTGAGCATGGGCTCTGGAACCAGACGGAAGAGTTCAAATCCCAGTCCTTTAGGAGCTGTGTGACCATGGGCAATTGACTTAACCTCTCTGTGCCTCAGTTTCCTCAACCATCCAACAAGGATTTATTCAGCAAATAGCAAATGTCTACTTTGTGCCAGATGCATTCTGGGTGCTGGGGATAGAGAGGTAAACAAAACAGACAAAAATACCCAGTGTGTGGCTTACAATGTGCCAAATGCTACGGTAAGTGCTGGGTCTACATTAACAGGTATGGATATGCCCATTTCACAGATGAGGAAACTGGGTCATAGTAAGGCTTTTGCCCATGGTGACTCCTGTGGGTTCAGGCACAGGCAGTCTGGCTCTGGATATGATGCATTCTGCAAACATTTCCTCAAATGCCTCTTTTGTGCCTGATCCAGTGGTAGGTGGTGCTGGGGACACAGCCATGACTGACAGTTCTAGCTCTGTGCTCTTGGGTTTCTCAGTCCACTGGAGAGACAGACAAGTCCCCACACCATGATGCCCCTGAGTGGGCAAGGGGTGGGGGTGGGGAAGACCAGAGCAAGTGCTTGGTTCATTTCAGGGGAAGATCAGGGAGGGCTCCCTGGAGGAGAGGTCTCCCCAGTGGGATGTGAGGAGGCCTTTTTGTTTAGTGGTTGAACGAATAAAACTTTGTAACCAACAGATCTACCTTCAACTCTTGACTTTCCAGCTGTGTGCCAGCTGGCAGGTAATGTCACCTCTCTGAGCAAATGTTTCCTCATCTGTAAAATGGGCTCACAGAGGGACTCTCTTTACAGGGTGGTGGTGAGCATTCAAGGGGGCTGTGCCCAAGAAGTGCCTGGCACAGAGAAAGTGCTCGGCAAAATGTAGCTCTTGTGATTACAGAATTAGCCACAGGACTTTGCCAGAGGGAGCCATGGGGAAGGGGGCTCCAGGCAGGGGAACAGCCTTGCAAAGCCCTTGAGCCAGGGATCTGGGCACCTTTCAGAGCCAGGGATCAGGGCAACCCCTCCTTTCAGGGAGCCAGTCCTGAGCAAGGCAGATGAAGGAAAGTGGGGGCGGTGAGGGGGTTAAGTGTTATTCTACACTGCATCCCTTTGGCAGGAGCTTCTATGTCACCTGGATTGAAAGCCAAAGTCCTTACTGTGTACGGGAGCTGCTCCCACTTTGTAAAAATGAATCAATGATCCAATGAATAAAACTCCCTGGTCTCAGTGTCCCTGTCTGTCCAACGGGGGAACCTCATGGTGTGGGCATGAGGGTTCACAGAGAGGTTGCCACGTGGAAGGCTTAGTACAGAGCCTGTAGGCTCATAGTAGGTGCTTAACTGTGGCGGCTGTGGTGATGTTCATTTACAGCAAGCAGGCGGGGGATATGTCAAAAAAGAGGGGACTCACGGGACTTTCTGTGCCAGAGGAAACAAAACAGCAACATCAGCATGAAAACCAACAGGATTACCGAGGCCACGATGATAATGGTCATAGAGGACGAACCCTCTTGTGGCTGCTCCCTAGGACTTTCTGCCAGAAGAGAAGGAAGCAGAGATTTAAGCTGAGAGACTTTTGGGGGGGTTTCACCTGCCCCCCAAAATATTAGACTTCACTTTTGAAGGAGGCTACCGCTCTGCCTCCCTCCGTCTATATGGTTTAGCTGAGCTTCACTCCACCCTCTGGTTCCTAGTGTGGGACTTGGGTTTTCTTTTTTTTTTAATTTTTTATTATGTGTTGGGGTAGAGCCGGTTAACAAATGATGTTGTGTTAATTTCAGGTGAGCAGCGAAGGGACTCAGCTATACATATATATGTATCCATTCTCCCCCAAACACCCCTCCTGTCCAGGTTGCCGCATAACATTGAACAGAGTTCCACCTGCTATATAGTAGGTCCTTGGTTATCCATTTTAAATATAGCAGTGTGTAGATGCCGGAGGATGGGACTTTGACCTGGGCCTGGCCAATCAGAACATTCCATTCCCTCTGGCTGCTGCAACTGGTTCATGAGGTGGGGGTGGACTGTGACCTAAGTTGAGCCAATGAGAGCCAGCCTTCGGACTCTGGCTAGAGCTATTGAAAGTGGTGTATTCTTTCTCTTGGGATTACTAAACTGGTGGGCTGTGAGCCTATAAACTGCTGGGGATCATCTTACCTTTCTGAGAGGAAAGCCCGCCAGGGAATAAAGCCAGCAAAAGAAAAGCAGAGACAATAGAGGTCAAGAAAAGTTCCTGGGTTACATAGTTGGAGCACTTGGATCTAATCATACCTGAAGGTGAATTTCTAATAAAGTCCCATTTTTGCCTGGGTTATTTTGAGTTGTGCTTCTATCAATTGCAAATGACAGAGTTCTGTCTAATATACTTGGGAAAGCCTGCCTGAGTCCACTGGGAAGAGGTATTATGCAACTACCCCACCCTGGGTTTGCAGAGGGGCTGTGCCCAGGGGCCTGGACCGTGGTTTCAATGGTTCAGATGGTGAGTTAACAGACAGTAAAGCTGAGCCCGTTGAACCTTCCATGAAGGGGCTTAGGGAAAGAATGGGAGCTTGGGAGCATTCTTGTGGTTGAGGGACTCCTTTAACCAGGGACCACCTCTAAACCCCTCCCTCAGAAGGAATCCTACTTTGATATCCATCCTAAGTTCCTCTGTTCTCCCCACCCAGGGGGCTCCTCACCTCTGAGCAGGACGGTCACGTTTGCCTGGCTGGTCCCTAGGGCATTGGTGACAAGGCAGATGAAAGTCACATTGATGGTCTCGTCCACAGTATGAATCAGGAGCTGAGTGCCCTGGGCCACAGCAGAGGGTGGCAGGGTTCCGTTGGTCCTAGGAGAGACAGATGGGTGAGGAACTGGTCTCAGTCGGAGGCCTAGAGTAACTGGTGTTGGGGCACTCACTTGTCGGGAGCCGTTATTGGGGGTCCCGCCCGTGACAAGGTCATGAAGAAAATACCGGGCAGGCAAGGCCGTCCGGGACCCCATCCATGACGAGGTCACGAGGAAAAAACCTGACAGGCAAGGCCGTCTAGGATAAGGGACCCTCCAGGTTGGCCTCGGCCTCTACCCCACCCTGTATCCTCCCCCCTTTTCTGCTGTTGTTCTTGTTTGCCCTGTTGCAGATTCTTGTGTTGCCTGCCCAGAGCTCTCCTGCTCCTCTTTCACTGGATGAGGACCAACTTAAAACCCTAATTAATAAATCTTCTGGACCCTGGTACCCTATGAAGGGGCCAGAGATGAAGGAAGTGCTTCCATTCAAACATTTTGCTGGCATTCTGGCTTGTTTGATAAATGTGTGATCTCATTGCACAAAATGCTCTTGATTGTTCTAAACATCCTAAGCACAGTACGCTAACAAAAGAAACTATTAAGCATAGGCCCCTTCGCGGGGTGAGAAAAGCTCCACAAATATGATAGCCACAAATGTGCCTAATAGAAAATACTTTAGATAGAGATTAGCTGGCGACTTCTTGCAGGTGGTTAACTTTTAGACTAAGAGCCTGTTTTGTGCCATATCTGCTGTTTCTGCAGTCCTTTGCATTTCTGTTTTGTAAAAATGTAATCCTATCTAGTTCCCATAGAGATGACGCTTATTAGAAAGAAAATAGATTAATTATAAGAAAAACAGGGTCGGCTACTGAAGTTGCTTAAGTCCCACCAGGTGCAAGCCATAAAATGTTAGCAGGCCTGAAGGCCAAATGATAAGAAAGACTCTTGTGAACGAAAAGTATGTGGGTGACATCCTGTTTCTGTTGAAGGTCAAGTTGTTGTAATGTTTTGAGATGACCTGTGTGTAAGCAATATGCACTTCCCCAAAAAAGATGTTGTTAAGGGTATAAAGGGGCCGCGCAAAAATAAACTTCAGACTCAGCCCCCGAGCTTTGTCTCACTCTCTCTCTCTCTCATTCGCCGACACCGTTCATCCTGAGGGTTCCCCTGGATCCTGCTGGGGCTGGACCCCGGCACAAAACAAAGGCTGAAATTTCCAGCTGAACAGCTCTGAGACCCCTGCTCTCCACTCACCCAACTCCAAGTCACTTCTCGATCTCTTGAT
>NC_057403.1:17274125-17352901 GCF_019320065.1 Cervus canadensis | reverse complement strand
TCTGCCGGGAGCTGTTATGGGGGTCCCGCCCGTGACAAGGTCATGAAGAAAACACCGGGCAGGCAAGGCCGTCCGGGACCTCATCCATGACGAGGTCACGAGGAAAGAACCTGACAGGCAAGGCCGTCTAGGATAAGGGACCCTCCAGGTTGGCCTCGGCCTCTACCCCACCCTGTATCTCCCCCCCTTTTCTGCTGTTGTTCTTGTTTGCCCTGTTGCAGATTCTTGTGTTGCCTGCTGAGAGCTCTCTTGCTCCTCTTTCACTGAGTGAGGACCAACTTAAAACCCTAATTAATAAATCTTCTGGACCCTGGTACCCTATGAAGGGGCCAGAGATGAAGGAAATGCTTCCATTCAAACATTTTGCTGCCATTCTGGCTTGTGTGATAAATATGTGCTCTCATTGCAAAAAATGCTCTTGATTGTTCTAAACATCCTAAGCACAGTACGCTAACAAAAGAAACTATTAAGCATAGGCCCCTTCGCGGGGTGAGAAAAGCTCCACAAATATGATAGTCACAAATGTGCCTAATAGAAAATACTTTAGATAGAGATTAGCTGGCGACTTCTTGCAGGTGGTTAACTTTTAGACTAAGAGCCTGTTTTGTGCCATATCTGCTGTTTCTGCAGTCCTTTGCATTTCTGTTCTGTAAAAATGTAATCCTATCTAGTTCCCATAGAGATGACGCTTATTAGAAAGAAAATAGATTAATTATAAGAAAAACAGGGTCGGCTACTGAAGTTGCTTAAGTCCCACCAGGTGCAAGCCATAAAATGTTAGCAGGCCTGAAGGCCAAATGATAAGAAAGACTCTTGTGAACGAAAAGTATGTGGGTGACATCCTGTTTCTGTTGAAGGTCAAGTTGCTGTAATGTTTTGAGATGCCCTGTGTGTAAGCAACATGCACTTCCCCCAAAGATGTTGTTAAGGGTATAAAGGGACCGTGCAAAAATAAATTTCAGACTTAGCCCCCGAGCTTTGTCTCTCTCTCTCTCTCATTCGCCGACGCTGTTCATCCTGAGGGTTCCCCTGGATCCTGCTGGGGCTGGACCCCGGCAAGTGGTGCCCGAACAGGGACCCAAAGGTAAGTCTCTTATCGTCCAGTTTTCGGAACGGCTAGGACCCCAACCAGGGCGCCGCGGGCCCCCCTGCATAAGACAGGTAGGGTAAGGAGCGTGGGTAGGGCCCTACTAGAGTGCTAAAGGCCCCCCCCACATAAGAAAGCTAGGGCGAAAAACGTGGGTAGGTTTGAGAAAAGACCCCACTAGGGCAATAAAGGCCCCCCTACATAAGAAAGGTAGGGTAAAAAGGTGGGTAGGTTCCAGCTTTTTTCTTTTCTAAGATTAACATTCTTTCCTTTTTCTTCTTCTAATTACTAACAGAAACGGGTAACAGTGAGTCAAAGGAAGACAGCTTTTTATTGGAGTCATAATGCAACTCCTTAACCGCCGAGTAATTGAAGTTAAAAAGACCAGCGTTCAATCTTTTTTCACATTTGTACAGGAGCAATGTCCTTGGTTTCCAGAAGACAGCAGTTCTCCTGGGTTCCCTTACCCTCCTGCTGTCTACCCGAGTGCCCTTCCCAATACAGTCTCTTGCTTTGTCAGCACGTGTCTCCTCGGACAGTTCATTTCCGAGTGTTAGACAAGAGCCCGGTTTCGGGCCCTGGAAGGGGTCCCCCTTCCTGCTACTGGTGGGGACTCTTCTTCGCTGAGACTGACATCCTGACCACCTGGGGTACTCAGAGGCCAGCTTGCCTGCCAATGGACCAGACCCAGCGACCGCAACTGGGACCCTTTTGTCCCTGGTCTCCTCCTGACGTGGACAACTGGCCAGAGTGCCCCGACTGGTAAGGAACAAGAGACTTTATTGACCTCTCTCCCCTTCTCTCTCTCTTTCCTCTCCTTAGCCCTTCCTATCCTTCTGTTTTTCTAGTCCCCCGGTCCTGGACGCAGGAATCTAAAAAGCCTTTAAATTTTTTATTTGTTTCAACCTTTTATAAACTAGTAAATCTTATACTGTAATATCTAATTCATGACCAATCTTAAAAAATGAAGCTAGATCTTGCACTGTGTCTGTCTAAATATGTCTTGGTGTGTCTTTGTCTCTGGGTAATATTTTTTAGGTTAATTTGTAAATGAGCTCTATTTAATTGGCTTTAAAAAAAGGTAAGCGCTTACAAATAAAATAATTCTAAATTAAACAATAAATTCCAGGTTCAGGTAAATTAGAAAATATTCAGTATTAAATACCTGATATTAATGTTTGTTTGTCGACCTATCTAATATAGACATGTCTTAAAACAATTAACATCAAGTAAAATATTTTCATTGTACCTAGGTTTAATATAAGTTAAGTATTATATCTGTTACAAGTTTGTCAACAAGAAAATTACCTCGAATAAAGAAACTTCTAATAAATGTGAGATATGAGTTTATATATAAACTCTATTAAAAATAATTATTCTTTAAGAATATTTGTCTACAATTGTCTCTCCAGATTGGTGTAACTTAAATTTCTAAGGGTTATGCTAAATTAAGTATTGAAAGTCTATTAAATAATTAGGTCATTTCCAAATAAAATAAGATTTTGAAACATTTACTACTAAACACTGATTTCCTTTTACAGAGAAACTAAAGAAGTTTGGGACTGCTGATGAATAAAAGTAAGCTGATGCAAAAACTTGAATTTGACTTTTCTCTCTGTTAAAAGAACACACTTTTTTCAGATGTTGAACTGCATTTGACAATAGATTTAAGTTTATTTACCTCTTAAATGGTCTGTTCTATATTTGCCTCTAAAATCCTATATTGTTACTTTGGCTGAGTAAATAGCTGTTGTTTCACAGTGACCTGTAGTCCCATCTGACTGAATGCTCTAAACCTTTCTGTTATTTGTTGACAAAACTTCCTAAATTATTCTGATGAAGCGCTTTTAGCTTCTAGTTAACTTTGGGATGCTTCAGAGGGCCCCTGAAACATCCCAGGGAAAGATATTAATATAAGTTTATTTGGTTGGTTAAATTACATAAAAAAGATTATCAAATGAGTAATAAATCTGCTCATGTTATAATATATGGTAAAATTACTAATACAGATATCCTAAAAATTATATAGAGTTCTTAACATTTTGATATGTCTTAATATTCTAATGAAAACCCTGATGACTTCACAAAAGTTAACAAAGGACTGAATGAACCAGCAAATATGCTTATAACTTTTATGGTTTCTATCTAAAAAATTACAGGTTTGAATCTTATGTTTTCCAGGAGTAGGAAAAACCTTCCTCTCAAACTAATTATAGAAAAAATTTGGTCTCTCAACAGGGAACGCCTCGGAGTCCTGAATACATTTTCCTGCTAGCCTGTGTCTCCCAAACTTAACTGAGCTTACTTATCCAACCCCCGCCACCTTTATTACAGGTCATAAAATAGACGGAGAAAAGATAGATCAAATCAACCAATGACTCCGCACATATGCCCCCTCCCTGTAACCCTCACACCCTGGGGAGAAGAAAAAACTAATTAACATTTCTTTAGGCTATGAAGTCTTTCCATTGCCTGGGCCCAGAAAAATTATGCATAAACATCGGCCGACAAATTTGGGCTTTCATCCTACCTCCAAAAGAAGGCTTTCGGACATTGTGGCCCTTTCTTTGTCTGTGAACCATGTTTATACTACTAAAACTTTAGGGAAAGAGTTAGGGAAAGAACAAAAAACATTATATATCATGCTGCTTAAGTGGCTTAAAAGGTTTACTAAGACTATGTTGAAACATTACCATGACAAAGGACTTCTTGGCTGGCTTGACAGTGGAATGACACCCTCCTCCTCCTACTCCTAGAATCGTCCTCAATAAACAAATTGGGCCTGAACTATGAGACATATATAAAACATAAAAACTTGCTGCCAACACCAGAAAACTTGAAGCTCGGACCGGACATTTCACGGGGACCAGTCGTGATCATTGTAACTATTTCTTTCGCTATAATCAGTCATATTTTATACAAGCCTGTGTCCCACTTACAATTTAATCTGTAACTTGTATTAATTGCCAAATTATGTGTTACTCCTGTTCAATTCAATCATAGTACCTACAACTGAGAACAAATCAAATTTCATTTACATGATAATGCCTCTCTAAATGTACTATTACTGCAAAAGAAAATCTTTAAAACTTTTTCTAAACATCTGCCCTCTTCCAGTAATTTGAAAACTTTAGCTGAACAAATTATCCGGGCTAAACCCACAAAGATGGTTTTAAAGTATTACCCACAACATCGGGTCTAAAACTGTAACTTTAGTGATTGTCTTGATAATTGTATTTGTTGTTTATTGTCGCCTTTCTATAAGGTTGGTTAATACTGGCCAAACTCGTTTGGTCAAGACCTTTTTTGCAGGTGTGATAAAATAGGAGGAATTGTCAAAAAAGCATTTAACAGGAGGCTTCCCGTTATGGATCTGTCAGGAAACCTCTGGCCCTTATTAATTCCTAAATATTCAAGAATTGAGGGGAGAGGCACGCCTTTCCCTGGGCTGAAAAATCCAGACATTTCCTTCGTTAGTTTCTCATTATGGTGATAAGTACCCTCTTCTCTCTTTAATAGAGATTGCCTTGTGTTCTGTAAGTCTAAAATTTTAATATTTATCTTTGCTGAAAATAACTACAGTATATATGCCCACGCCATGTTGATTAAAACACCTTTGCTCCATCAGAGCTTTGGTCCCTGTGAAATAGCTCCAGCATAAGTTTAGATTTAGCTAGACCGCATGGACAGATTAGAACAATCGAGCATTCTCGGCTGGATTTTACTGCCGCTGGAGCCGCCAGTGATTTCTTTAAAACTCTAACTTTATCTCTGCCAAAAATATCTTATCTACTGTTCTCAGTTACACCGCTGTTATAGCGCTAATTCTTATTATTATTGTTATTCTCCCTTGTATCGTCAGAACTCTTCAGCAGAACACTCAGAATCTCGCAACTGAGATCCATCTGGCTGCTTTAAAAAATAGAAAAGGGGGAGATGTCGGGAGCTGTTATGGGAGGTCCCGCCCGTGACAAGGTCATGAAGAAAATACCGGGCAGGCAAGGCCGTCCGGGACCCCATCCATGACGAGGTCACGAGGAAAAAACCTGACAGGCAAGGCCGTCTAGGATAAGGGACCCTCCAGGTTGGCCTCGGCCTCTACCCCACCCTGTATCCTCCCCCCTTTTCTGCTGTTGTTCTTGTTTGCCCTGCTGCGGATTCTTGTGTTGCCTGCCCAGAGCTCTCCTGCTCCTCTTTCACTGGATGAGGACCAACTTAAAACCCTAATTAATAAATCTTCTGGACCCTGGTACCCTATGAAGGGGCCAGAGATGAAGGAAATGCTTCCATTCAAACATTTTGCTGGCATTCTGGCTTGTTTGATAAATGTGTGATCTCATTGCACAAAATGCTCTTGATTGTTCTAAACATCCTAAGCACAGTACGCTAACAAAAGAAACTATTAAGCATAGGCCCCTTCGCGGGGTGAGAAAAGCTCCACAAATATGATAGCCACAAATGTGCCTAATAGAAAATACTTTAGATAGAGATTAGCTGGCGACTTCTTGCAGGTGGTTAACTTTTAGACTAAGAGCCTGTTTTGTGCCATATCTGCTGTTTCTGCAGTCCTTTGCATTTCTGTTTTGTAAAAATGTAATCCTATCTAGTTCCCATAGAGATGACGCTTATTAGAAAGAAAATAGATTAATTATAAGAAAAACAGGGTCGGCTACTGAAGTTGCTTAAGTCCCACCAGGTGCAAGCCATAAAATGTTAGCAGGCCTGAAGGCCAAATGATAAGAAAGACTCTTGTGAACGAAAAAGTATGTGGGTGACATCCAGTTTCTGTTGAAGGTCAAGTTGCTGTAATGTTTTGAGATGTCCTGTGTGTAAGCAATATGCACTTCCCCCAAAGATGTTACGGGTATAAAGGGGCCGTGCAAAAATAAACTTCAGACTTAGCCCCTGAGCTTTGTCTCTCTCTCTCTCTCATTCGCCGACGCGGTTCGTCCTGAGGGTTCCCCTGGATCTTGCTGGGGCTGGACCCCGGCACTCACTGTATAGCAGGAATATAGAAACTCTCATGACATCTATAATACAAGTTCAGAGCAAGCCTGGAGTTCCCCCAACTCTGCCGCTCACACTCCCATCCAGCCTATCAGCAAACCCTGTCTGCCCCATGTTCAAAATCCGCACAGATGGACTTGCCTGGTGGTCCAGTGGTTAGGAATCTGCCTGCCAATCAGTCCAGGGGACGTGAGCTCGATCCCTGCTTGGGGAACTGGGATCTCACATGCTGAGGGGCAACTAAGCTTGCAAGTCACAACTACTGAGCCCAGGTGCCTCTGCTAGAGAACCTGTCTGTGCAAACCACAGAGTCCACAGACTCTGGAGCCCGCGCACCATGACTGGAGAGAGGCCCACGCGCTGCAAGGAAGGTCCCGCGTGCAGCAACTAAGATGCAACTTGACCAAAAATAAATAAACATTAAAAACAAAAAGAACATAACCAAAGTCTCTCCTCTGCCCAGTTGTTGTTGTGCAGTTGCTAAGTCGTGTCCGAC
Organism: Cervus canadensis; assembly: GCF_019320065.1. NCBI lineage: Eukaryota > Metazoa > Chordata > Mammalia > Artiodactyla > Cervidae > Cervus > Cervus canadensis. Next base: position 17,346,311 of record NC_057403.1, on the reverse strand, counting down.
TCTTTGCGACCCCGTGGACTGTAGCCCTCCAGGCTCCCCTGTCCTTCACTGTCTCCCGGAGTTTGCTCAAATTCATGTCCATTGAGTCGATGATGCTATCTAACCATCTCATCGTCTGCTGCCCTCTGCTCCTCCTGCCTACAATCTTTCCCAGCATCAGGGTCTTTTCCAATGAGTCGGCTCTTTGCATCAGGTGGCCAAAGTATTGGAGCTTCAGCTTCAGCATCAGTCCTTTCCATGAATATTCAGGGTTGATTTCCTGTAGGTAGGATGGACTGGTTTGATCTCCTTGCAGTCCAAGGGACTCTCAAGAGTCTTCACCAGCACCACACTTCAAAAGCATCAGTTCTTCAGCGCTCTGTCCAGAGCCCTTCCGTAAAGGAAAAGTCCTGACGACAGGCACAGGTCCCACACAAACTGGCCCCCTGACGCACTGACCCCTTTGCTCCTGCCTCTATATCCATGGTGGCTGACTTGTTGACCCTGGAACGCTTCAGTTATGTTCCCACCTCAGGGTCTTTGCATATGCTGTTCCCTATGCCTGGAATGCCCTTCCCATTGGTACCCACACTGCTCACTCTCACTTTCAGTCCTCTACTCAGACATCACCTTTGTGACACCTTCCTTGGTTACCCTCTTTCAACTGTAGCGACCCCCCACATCCTCTGCACGATCTTTCCCACGGCACTTATCACCACCTGACACACTCCATCCTTAAAAATGGTATCTTGTTTATTTTTCTTTAAATTAAAAAAAAAGTTTTTTTTTTTTTAAATTTTGGCCATGTCCTAAAACTTGTGGGATCTTTGTTCCCTGACCTGTGATTGAACTCCAGGGGCCCTTGGCAGTGAAAATGTGGAAACATAACTTGTGACCCACCAAGGAATTCTGACATTACCTTGTTTGTTTCTCTCCCCAGATCTGGAGATCCGAGAGGGGGGAATTTGATTCTTTTTCATTTACCGAAGCCTGTGGGTGGTGCTAGTGGTAAAGAACCCACCTGCCAATGCAGGAGTCCTAAGAGATGCGAATTCAGTCCCTGGGTGGGGAAGATCCCCTGGAGGAGGGAATGGCAACCCACTGCAGTATTCTTGCCTGGAGAATCCCATGGACAGAGGAGCCTGGCGGGCTACAGTACATGGGGTCACAAAAAGTCGGACATGACTGAAGTGACTTAGCATGCAGCACCTGGGTCAGTAGCATCCGACACACAGTAAGTAGTCAAGAAACACTGGTTCAGGGACTTCCCTGGTGGTCCAGTGGCTAAGACTCTGCCTTCCCAGTTCAGGGGGCCCACGTTTGATCCCTGGTCAGGGAACTAGATCCCACATGGCACAACTAAAACCCGGTGCAGCCAAATAAATAGATAAATATTTAAAAAGAAAGAAAGAAACACTGGTTTAATGGACAGAGGAGACCAGGGCATGGGGGTATTCTGCAGGGCTGGCATGGAAACCTGGCTGTATGATTCATGAGCCTGAATTGCAGTACTTTGAGACAGGAAGGTAAAGGCCAGCTGTCAATACCAATCAAAAACCTTTGATTGGCAGCTCCGCTGGCCAACCATTGAGATGTGACTGGCTGTCCACAGAGGTGGACAGACGGGGATGCCCGCCACCACGACATTTGCTTAGTTGAGAACGGGAAAGCACCTCTGTATCCCCAGGTGGGACTGGTTATGTCATTGACAGCCTCATTTGTGACAGAGTCCTAGCCCCTCAAAGAAGCAGGTGGTGGGGTTTTGAAATGCATAAATGATGAGGACTGTTGGATAGATGGCAAGAGGGATGGATTGAAGGGCAGGAATGTGATAAACCAAGTCCAGGAAAATGTTAGTGAGAGAATCCACATAGTGGGCTTTTGAATGTTTACTGGAAAATGCTTACAAGACTTCTGTAGGCTTGAAACATTTCTTGATAAAATGCTGAGGGAAAATAGATCTATGTGCCCTGACTTGGAAAGGTGTTCACAAGAGGGACTTTCCTGGTGGCCCAGCAGTTAAGACTCTGCACTTCCACTGCAAAGGAGCGTGGGTTTCATCCCTGGTCAGGGAACTGAGATCAGATATGCTGTGAGGTGGGGCAAAGACGAAACAAAAATGAAAGAAATGTATTCATGGACAGAGGAAAGTTTTCAAAATTATACATACAGCACAGTTTCTTTCTTTTTTTTTTTAAGAAATATTGAAAGAAAAAAAAAAAGAAATACTGAAAGAAGGACAGGAAGGATATACAACAAGGGGTAACAGTGATGTTTCTGGAGATGACTGAGTACAGGACTATTGGAGCTATTTTCTTCTTTTTACTCATAACCATATTGCCTAGAGTTTCTACAGTGCTCAAAAGTTATTTTTGTAATAAGAAAAACTGGGCCCAATAAAAATGAGGTTAAATCGTTTACCCCTTTGCCTTTATCTTTCCCCACTCTTATCCTTGGTCTCAATAGGAATTTGAGGAAGTTTTTTGATTGCTCTGCTCCTCAATCAAGAAAATCGGGAGGGGGCTGCTTCCCTGGTGGTAGCTTCCAGTGGCTAAGAATTTGCCTTGCAATGTGGGTTTGATCCCTGGTAGCTCAGCTGGTAAAGAATTTTGGTAGTTCAGTTGGTAAAGAATCTGCCTGCAATGCAGGAGGCCCAGGTTTGATTGGGTTGGGAAGATCCCCTGGAGAAGCAATAGGTTACCCACTCCAGCATTCTTGGGCTTCCCCTGTGGCTCAGTTGGTAAAGAATCAGCCCACAATGCGGGAGACATGGGTTCGATCCCTGGGTTGAGAAGATCCCCTGGAGAAGGGAAAAGCTACACACTCTGGTATTCTGGCCTGAGGAATTCCACGGACCATATAGTCCATGGGGTCACAGACTGAGCGATTTTCACTTGGGGAACTAAGATCCCACATGCCTTGGGGCAACTGAGCCTGTGTGCTGCAACTGCTGAGCATGCATGCCACAACTAGAGCATCTGTGCGCCACAGCAAGATCCCATGTGCCACAACTAAGACCCGATGCAGCCAAGTAATAGATATTTTTAAAAATGAGAATGGGGACGGGACAGTATTTGCTCTGTAAGAGGTCACTGAGCAGGTTACACAAGGTGGCTGGGGAGGTGGCACAGCCCAGGGCTTAAGAGGATTGGGTTTGGAGACAGATGCCGACGGGACAGTCACCTCTATACCCGTGTGTCCGGGCAGATGACTACAGCTCCTGGGCAGATCTTTAACCCGGGCCTGGCGATAGTGCAAACTGTGGCCAGAGAGTGGGGATCATGTGGCATGCAGGTAAGTACCTGGCACACAGCAGGCACCCCATAAAGAGCAGGTGTGTCGACAGACCTGGACTTTATCACCTCATTAACTCTGTGCATACAAGATATTTTCCTGGGGGCCCACAGTTGACTTCTTGTTTTGTTTTTAACTTTTCTGCTACACCCCTCCTCCCTCAGACCCTGGAGTCCAGGCCCCCAGCCCCTCCTTCCTCTGACCCAGGAACTCACGTGCTCCAGCTGTAGCCTGTGGGCTCTGGTTTGCTGCGGACGTCACAGCTCAGGGCAACCCCTCTACGGCCGATGTACCAGTTGTCATCATAGCCAGATATGGAAACCTCGGGGGGGGCTGGGGTAAACAGACACACAGGCTCAGAGACAGGGAGCCTTCAAGGGGCCCAAAGATAGCTGGGATTCATGTCACAACAGGAAGAGGGCCTTGGTGGGTTTGGGGAACAGCTCACGGTGGAGAGGCCTGGGAGGGGTCTGGGCAATGGGTTCCAGCTTCTGCCCCAAGAATAGAAGCCTGGGAGTCCTCAGCAGGGTGCTAGGACGGGGGTAACAGAGAGCGTTTCTCAGGACCTGCTTCTCTGTTGGTTTTCCCTATAAAGCCAGGTCCTGGCATGCCTGGGATGTCCTGTGAGAAAAGGCCTCCTTCTGGGTGTTCATAACACACGTGAGCATATTCAAGGCTCTGACAAGTCCTGCAGAAGAGAATCCTGGGTGACCGCATTTCAGTCTGCGTCTTACCCAACTCAAATGTGATCAACAGGGAAGATTTTTAAAGTCCCCAGGGGGAAGGCCAATGAGACAGGGTGTTTTTATATGTGTGTTGGGAAGGAGTCAGTATAGACACCGTCCTCACTCAGATCCAGTTGAGGGGGTTGGGTGTAGACAGTGCAGCAACTGTCAGGCAGGGAGTAGTCAGTCCAGACAGTGATGGGAGGACCCAGTCCATAGATGAGCCAGTGTAGACAACAGTGGAGCAAAGGGGAATGTAGACTACATGGGGGGTGGGGGTGGGGACAATGTAGGCAGTTCTCCAGGACAGCCAGTGTAGACAATGTTGTGGGTCGGTGTGAGAGAGTATCTAGGAGAACTTGAGTAGAAAATGCAGGGTGTCAAGGCAGCAGTGGTCAACTGCCAACTGCCTTCAGCTGGTGGCCTAAAGGAGTGGTGTAGACAGTGAGGGCAATGCTGTCTGGAGCCCTTAGGAGCCAGTGTAGACAATAGTGTGTGTGTGTGCTCAGTAGCATCCAATTCTTTGCGATACCATGGACTGTAGCCCACCAGCCTCCTCTTGTCTGTGGAATTTTCTAAGAATACTGGAGTGGGTGGTCATTTCCTCCTCCAGGGGATCTTCCTGACCCAGGGATCAAACTTGCATCTCCTGCATTGGCAGGCAGATTCTTTACCAGTAGCGCCACCTGGGAAGCCCAGACGGTATTATGGCAGTGTAGGAAACACAAGGGAGTTGGTATTGATGGTGAGGAAGCAGTGTAGCAGTGTGCACAAGGTCAGTGCGGACAGTTGCCCAGGGAAGAGGGTGTAGGCACTGTGTGAGGGCTCAAGAGAGTGTTCGTGGGGTGTCCGTGTAGACAGCGGCCCCCAGGGAGCAGTGTGAACTGTGGTATAAAAAACTGGCAGAGTCCTTCCCTAGCAGTCCAGCGTTTAAGACTCAGCGCTTCCATTGCACGGGGCATGGGTTTGATCCCTGGTCAGGGAACTAAGGGGCTTCCCACGTGGTGCTAGTGGGTGAAGAACCCATCTGCCAATGCAGGAAACATAAGAGTCTCGGGTTCACTCCCTGGATGGGGAAGATCCCCTGGAGAAGGGCATGGCAACCCACTCTAGTATTCTTGCCTGGAGAATCCCATGGACAGAAGACCCAGGAACAGTCCATGGGGGCGCAAAGAGTTGGACACGACTGAAGTGACAGCATGCACGTAGGCACAGGGAGCTAAGATCCCACATGCCCTGTGGTATGGCCAAAAGGAAAAAAAAAAAAAAAGAAGCTGATATAGACAATGAAGGACAGGGTTATCTATGGCCCAGGGGAGTCGGTGTTATATGATGTGGGGATGGGTGCTAAGGCAAGAGTCAGAGAGCCAGCTCTGATGATGAAATGATGTAATGTTCAAAGTGCCCCTCGGAGTCAGTGTAGTGGGAGGGTGGAGACAGTTGTCCAATGGCAGGGGGAGGGTGGAGACAGCTGGCCAATGGCAGGGGGAGGGTGGAGACAGCTGGCCAATGGCAGAGGGAGGGTGCAGACAGCTGGCCAATGGCAGGGGGAGGTACAGACAGCTGTCCAATGGCAGGGGGAGGGTGCAGACAGCTGTCCAATGGCAGGGGGAGGGTGCAGACAGCTGGCCAATGGCAGAGGGAGGGTGCAGACAACTGTCCAATGGCAGGGGGAGGGTGGAGACAGCTGGCCAATGGCAGAGGGAGGGTGCAGACAGCTGGCCAATGGCAGGGGGAGGATGGAGACAGTCTGGCAGCCCCTCCCACCCTTGCTCACACTTAGACCCACTCACCGGACACAGCCAGGGTCATGGGAAACACCGCCGGCTCCTTAAAGCTCTCGTGCTCCACTCTGCAGGTGACGTTTCTGCCGTCCATCTGGCTGGAAGGTGTTAAGATTAAGAGGCTGATGACGGTGATGGTGCCGGGCAGGGGCCCTGGCACCTGGGTGGTATTGGTCTTTCCATCTGAGGACCAGGAGATGCGGGCAGGTGGGTGACCTCCTTTGGAGACGCAGCGGGCCACCGGCACAGGGTTCGGGCTGAGCGAGATGTCCAGGGTCTCAGCCTTGTTCTGGGGCTTGGCTGAGAAGAGGAGCAAAAGACACGGGTTACGCCTCACCAACAGTCATGCAACAAACATCTCAGCAGCAGGGGAGTGCCGAGATGAGGATACCGGATGTGGCCATGTTCAAATCCCTGCTCTGCCCCAGCCACAGGGTGGCCTTGGGCAAGTCCGCGCCTCAGTGTCCTTGTCTGTCAACTGGGGATAAGGGGAGGATGACCAGCGATGAGAATTTATAGATAAAGCTCTTAAAACGGTACTTGGCAGGTAATAAGTGCTCAATATATGTAATTATGATTGGTAATTGAATACGGTATCTGGCTCTGTGATGGGCAGTATTGAAGACTCAGGAAGGACTGAGACAGCCCTACCCCTGCCTTCATGGGGTGGACTATTGGAAGGGAAGACGGATTTCCCCAGACAGTGATGACTCAGACTGGGCAAGGCTGGGATGGGGGATCCCGGAAGGGGTGCCTGAATCTCGGGGGGTGGGTGGTGGTTACTGAGGGCTGCATGGAGGAGGGGAGGGCTGAGCTGTGCTATGGAGATTCAGACAAGAGTGACTGGCTCAAGGTTCCATAGTCGTAAATGACAGAACTGGATCTTCCCACAAGATCTGTCTGTTTCCAAAACTACCTTGCCCGTTTCTTCATCATTCTGGTGATTCCCAGACCTGGGATTTCAAGTGGTTCCTTTTCCCTCGGTACCTGTGTTCTTGTTACCCAAGATTTCTCTTTAATTTGACTCACCAGTTCTGTTTTACTCTCATCCTAAATCATAAGACCTGAAGTCTTAAGTTTTCTGAAATGATGAAAGATGCCTTTGGTTAGGGGCATGTGTCAGGCACTGTTCCAAGGAATTAACCTTTCATGAGTCATTCATGCAAGATCCGGGACAGTTCCTGACACAGAAAGTGATAGCAAGCTCCCCTGGTGGCTCAGATGGTAAAGAATCTGCCTGCAATGCAGGGAACCCAGGTTCGATCCCTGCATTGGGAAGACCCCCTGGAGAATGGTGAGTCATTCATACAAGACACAGAACAGTTCCTGACACAGAAGCAAAAAAGAAACAACAACAAAAAAGAAGCAAATAAGGAAGCTCTTATTCATCCTCATAGCGATCTCCATTTCACAGATGAGAAAACAGGCAAAGAGACTTCGCACTCAGTTGCCAAGAGGAAGGCCTGTCATATTTTCTCTGGTACTCATAAAAATGAACGCATGTTTCCATGACAATGCCGACGGCATGCTCTCCCCTCCCACCCCCCCTGTTGGAGAAAGCCCTCCACTCCTGGATATCAGAATCTTCCCCTCCCAGTCTATTTCAACTCTCCCTTTGGCTCAGTGGGTAAAGAACCGGCCTGCAATGCATGAGACAGGAGACATGGGTTCGATCCCTGGGCTGGGAAAATGCCCTGGAGCAGGAAATGGCCACCCACTCCAGTACTCTTGCCTGGGAAATCCCACAGGGAGGAGCCTGGCGGGCTGCAGTTCATGGGGTCACAAAGAGTCGGACACGACTGAGCAGTCACTCACTCACTTCCTCACCAAAGGGAGTTAACAGGAACTGACCCACTATCCCCAGCCCACATAGGTCTCTGCTCTAAGCGGTTCACCTGGATGAACTCCTTGGACCCTCAGGATAGCTTTCTGAAGGCAGCACTGTTGTTACTAAGCCTCTTTTACAGATGAAGAAAGCAGGTTTCAAGATGAATCCACCTGCCCAAGCTGGCAGTGGCTTCCCGGCTTCCCAGGCCAGTCTCTGTCCCCACCTACTTCTTGCATCAGCCACTCTCCCCTATACCACCAGCATCCCCAGATCCTCCAATCCCCTTGGCCCACAGCCTCCAAGATCTTACATCCCTGGACCTCCCCTGCATCCCGCAGGGTCATTGCCCTACCTCCTTCTTGTTTCCCTCGAAATTTCTCCCTCCCTCCTGGGCCCTTCCCTCTATTTGCTTACCTCCCTACTACCCCACTCCACATCCCTCCCTTTCGGCTCCTCCCTCCTCCCAGCTCACCGAGCACGCGGAGCAGGATTCGAGCGCTCTTGTCACCGTTAGGGAACGTGGCGAACTGGCAGGTGTAATTAGCTTCATCTTCCACGCTCAACTCCCGCACAACCAGCGAGGCGTCCCACAGCTTCTCACCGGGCTTGGCGGCTATGAATTCCAACCGACTAGACTCGTGAAAGCTGGGGCCCTGGGCGGGGTGGAAGACCGCCACGCTGCGGGCGAGCTCTGCCTGTCTCTGTTTTGTCCAGGTCACTTGCGTCACCGTCACATTGTGTTCCAGGGGGTATAGTTTGCATGAAAGTATCACGGTTTCTCCCAGGAAGCCGGACACCTGGAGTGGGGCCCGCACTGTGATTATCTTGGTCCCTGCGGGGAAACACAGGGTAGGTCACATCTGAGTGTCCCTGATCTGGATGGGGTAGGGGGCTCCTGGAGCTTGGAGCCCCTTGGGTGTCTGTGTGTTGAGGGGAACGGGGATGCGGAGCACCAGTCCTGGTCCAGGGGTGAGGATGAGATGGGGGCTGGACTGGGTCTGCAACTGGGTCCCGTTCCCTGCCTCCCCCACAATTGGGTTGTTATTACTGTATGTCCTCTATCTCAGCATCGTCAGTTTTTAAAATTGCGGTCTGTGTTGTGGTTAAAAAATTAAATTTGCCTCTTAAACTACTTTAAAACATATAATCCAGTGGCAATTAAGTACATTCATGATGTTGTACAGACAGCATCACTGTCTAGTTCCAAAACTTTTCTGTTAACTCCAGTCATCAATTTTAAGATGCACTGGGATGCTCTTAGAGCATTTCCAATTTAGAGATATGGGAAGGGGAGAAAGGGGTTCTCAGGTGGCTCAGTGGTAAAGAATCCACCTGCCAATGCAGGAGATGCTGGTTCAATCCCTGGGTGGGGAAGATCACCTGAAGTAGGAAAAGGCAACCCGCTCCAGCATTCTTGCCTGGAAAATTCCATGGAAGAGGAGCCTAGTAGGCTACAGTTCATGGCGTCACAAAGAGTTGGACATGACTGAGCATGCGTACGCACACACGTGTGCGCACACACACACACACACACACAAGGGGGAAGAAATTCAACATCTTAGGATCCAAGAAATAAAGTAGTATTATTACTCTTTGTGGCCTTGGGTTTGGAAAATGTTTGTAGGGGGTCCAAGCATAAGAAGGGAGTTGATGGGACTTCCCTGGTGGTCCTGTAGTTAAGACTTCCAATGCAGGAGGCACAGGTTTGATCCCTGGTCAGGAAGCTAAGATCCCACATGCCTTACAGCCAAAAAGCCAAAACATAAAAGTGAAGCAGGATTGCAACAAATTCAATAAAGACCATTAAAAAGTGTCCACATTTTTTTTAAAAATGCTTTTTTAAAAAGAAGGGAGGTGATTATAGCCCTAAGGTTTGGGATCCCTTCAGCTCTCTGCTGTGAGGGCTTCAGGCAGACTCCTTAACATCTCCGATTTTTTACTGCTAGTTTGTGAAATAGCACTAATTACAGGTAACATTCTGGGGTTGCTTACACAGATTAGGAGCTGTTCAAAGTGCTTCACACATCTCCCAGCATTTAGTCCTTAAGCAGCATATTGAGGCAAAGCACCACTGTCAGCCCCACTTTATGGAGGGGAAATCCAAAGCACAGAGTCTTTTGCTTCAGGTCACACTGAGGGCAAATGGCAAAGGTGGGATTTGAACCTGAGCCATCTTCAGTCAAGACTCCTGATCTCTAATCTACAGACTCCATATGAAAATCATTCTCCCTAGAGTCCCAGCACACACTAGATCCTCAATATGTGTTGACTTTTATCCATATTGATAAACATAATTAATAAACATCCTTATTAATAATAATAGGGATAAAGGAGAAGGCAAGAAGGAGTTAAGTGCTTTGAATCTCAGTCCTTCCACTCACAAACTGTGGCCTTTGTGCCCGTGGTTTCACTCCTCTGAGCCTCCATCTTCTCATCTGTAAAATGGGGGGTGGTTGTAACTTCAGAGGGAGTTGGGAGGACTAAATGATGAAATTTATGTAAAGACATATGCCAAGCACTCTATACCAGTGAATATTATAATTATTGCTACGAGGAAGAGGAGGTCAGGACATAGTGGACTGGGGTGCTTGGAGCAAGGCGTGTGGAGGAGGGACATGGTCTGGACATGAGGCGATTGAGTGGTGAGCTAAGCACCCTAGTCTCGGATCGAATGCCAGCTCATCCATGGATGTACTGTGCAGCTCTGGGCAAGCGTGTCTCCTTCTCTGATGGTAAGACCTCTGTGAGGATGACACTGGGTGAAGTGGCCTTTCTCTAGGTTTATACCCTGTGTCATAGCCAGGCCCAAGTTTCACTGTGGGCCAGTCCTCCAACCCTCTCCAAGGTCCATGAGATCCACACTCCTAGCACTAGGATTTTCTCCCTCATTGGACAGAGGGGTCAAGTGAGCCTTGCATGGTCAAGCTACCCGCCTGGGTAAACCAGCAAGTGAGGAGCAGAGCCTGGGTTGAGACCTTCTGGGAAATGAGGAGACTCTGGTTTCCTCGAGTCTGTGTTCAGTATTATTACTGTTCATGTGAGTCATCACGGTCATTATTGTTTTTCTTCAGTGCATCTAGCTCAGGGTGTTTCCAAGACACCATCTTACAAGGTAGGTGGGATTCCACTCTCCTCTCCTTCCTCCTCCCAGCCCCCAGTAGACATTTCAGGGAAACAGGGAGCTCGGGTCACTTTCCTGAGCTCACACAGGCGTTAAATGCCAAAAGCTATTTTGAACTCACCGCTGTCTGACGTCAGAGCTATACTCCCAGTATGCGGAACGCGGCCCATAGTACGCACTCAATAAATGTGTGTGAGATGAATGCGTGAATGAATGAATGAATGGCCGTGGCCTAGAGCCAGTCGCGGTCGAAGGGGAACGAGAGAACGGGGTTATTTGCCGTTGCCCTCCTTCCCCTCATCAAGCATCCTCAGTGGCTGTTAGCTGGCTGTTGAGGACTGGGGAGAAGGGTGCGCTCACATGGCGAGCAGGTGCCCGGGTGTGCTGTCCGGGCAGGTGTGGCACGGAGAAAGTTCACCTTCCGCCTTATTTTCCCCCGGAGGCCTGCCCGCCCTGCCCTTCAGAAATCTCCCGAAGTCCGGCGGTTTTCCGGGAAGCTATCAGAAGAGTCTGGCCCCGGCCCGGCGTTCCTGCATCGCTAGGGCGGAGGGGAGCGGGCGGGCGGGCGGCGAAGGGCAGCTAGCAGCTTAGGGTGGGGCGAGCGCCCGGGCCGGTGGGGAGGGAGAGGGGGAACGGGGGTCGCCCGATCGCGCGGGGTCACTCACCGGCTCCCAGGGGCGCCCAGAACAACGGCAGCAGGAACTGCAGCAGCAGCAGCAGCCGAGTGAAGAGAAAAGTAGAGGCCATGCCGGCTTCCTCTCGGCGCCGCTGGGCAGGACGCGCCCGGCCTCCTCCGCTCGAGCCGGGAGTCCGCTTGCTCTGCCAGCCGCGCGGGCGCGGCTCGTGCTGATTCCGCACCTTCTGGGCAGGAATCCCGGCTTCACTCAGCCGCCGCAGCCTCGGGGAGGACCTCCTCGGACTAGCAGCGAGGAAGAAGTAGAAATGGGCGCCCTCGCAGGTACCCGTCTGGCTCCTCCGGCGCCCGCGGAGGCGCAGGGCACTGCCCCTCCCCCCGCCCCCTCGCTACACCCCACTGACGTCACCTACGACGGTGACTTCGCTGGGACTCGGGTTCGGATATGTGGTTGCTTCAGTCGCTGAGTCGTGTCCTACTCTTGGTGACCCCACGGACTGTGGCCCGCTAGGCTTCTCTCTGTCCATGGGATTTCCCAGGCAAGAAGTACTGCGGCAAGTAGCCATTTCCTTCTCCAGGGGGTCTTCCCCACTCGGGGATCCAACTGGGGTTTCCTTCTGCGCTGCAGGCAGGTTCTTTACGGCTGAGCCCCGAGGAAACGGAGGCGCTGGCAAAGAGGTTCCGCGACTAAAGTTCAGGGTTGGCGAGGGACAGAGCAGGGATTCGAGTCTATCATGGGGACAGACCCTGCGTTCCTAACCCCCAAAGCTGCCACCCCTGGGGTCACATTGGGCAAGTTGCCTCTCCTCTTGGGGCCTCAGTTTTCTCATCTGAAAAATGGACAGGATAACAATACCCTATCTGTTTGTAAAGACTTAAACATGCAACTGCTTATGTTACCGAGTCCAAGCTGGTTCTGCTCCCTGCCGGACAGGCCAATGAATCAGATGAGGGATTGAGGCAAGGAAGAGATTTTATTTGGTTTCTCTCCTGAGTAAGATGACAGGCTAGTGCCTCAAAATAACCATCTTATGGGGTCTGGGTGCTAGGTTCTTTTATAGATCAGAGATGGGAGGAGTTGAGGAGGCAAAGTAAAAAAGCCATTAATCTTGCAAACATCTCCCAGAATGGCAAGCCTGAGGCAGGGAATGTGTTCATTTCCTCCTGCCATGGATAGGTGGACTGAACCCTTACAATTAACTAAATTAAACCCTTAATTTAACAGTCAGGCAGAGGGGCAGGATTCTCTGAGGTCGGCCATTCTGTATGATTATAATAACAAAAGCAACAAAAAGCAAGTCAAAGAAACAGTTCCAACATGGAGTCAGAATTGGCTTCTTCTCTACAACACTTGGTCCAATTTCTGGTATATATTTTGTACTCAGTAAACAGCCGCGATCACAAATAACAACTCATGTTGCTTTACAGTTATTATAAAATAATATTGATGGCATTGAATATTAATATCCTCACTTAGATGAGAATGACAGTTCATTCAGTTATCATTCCACAGATACTTGTTGAACCAGGCAGTATTCCAGGCACAGGGGACACAGCAGAAAGCAATACAGACAAAAATTCCGGCCTTCATGAAGCCCACTTCTAGTGGAAGGAAACAGACCACTAAAAGAGCAATACAGAGAATAGCATCATGTCTGGAGGTGATAACGGTCAGGGATGAACATAGAGGGGAGAGAGATGGGAGAGACCAAGACAGAAATGGAGGAATGACAGAGGAATGGAGATAAATTCACTCTCAGAGATAGTCATGGGAGATGGGGAGAAAGAGAAAACACAAAAGATACAAAGATACAGAAACACAGGACAGAGGGGAAGGTGGAAGAGAATCAAGAGGTGACAGAGAGACCCAGACAGCGCTGTGCTCGGATATAAAACTTGTGAGACTTCCTCGTCCCCAGTCCTGTTCATCCTAGCCAGGGTCCCCCCCTGGCCCACTAGCAATTCCGACCCTTGTTCTGTGACATCCTCATGTCTTTCTAGAAGATTCCCCCTTTGGACTTGGGCCAGTTCGGAGGATACTGTTTCTTGCTGTCCTCTCTGCCTTGGTCCCGGAGCAGCCAACTCCTGGCACACAGCCATGGGTGGGTGGTTCTGATGCTGGGTGTCTCTCGCTCTGCATGTACGTAAGTGAATTTCTGAATGGAAATGTGGAAGCGGGTCTCGGGGAAATCTCTGAATTTTCTGGCACTCTTGCTTGGAGCCTGTGAGTAATTTCCAAACTGGGAAACTGCCTGTTGCCTTGTTCCTCCCTGAGCTGTGATGTCACCTCTGGGGTTCCCCCTCCTCCCAGGGCTCCCAGCTACGGCTACTGTGGTTTCAGTAGCCACCTCTCTGACTCTGGATGGTTAGCGGCTGCCCCCTTACCCTCACCAATGTTTGGACGTCATATTTGGGGCCCAAGTCACCCCACGTTCTGTCTTCTCCTCACTGGACATCTGACTTCTTGGCAACAAGAGTGGGGCCTCTGCTTCAAATCAGACCATTAGAACCTTGGTCCTGAACAATTCATGCAATGGGGATACCATAGGCTCTGTTATTGAAGCTGAAAAGTGGGGTCAAGGCAGGGCTGAGGGTCAGGGATGGGGTGAAGGTTAGGGATGAAGTCAAAGATGGGGTCAAAATAGGAGGGCCTTGGGGATAGGGTTAGGATGTGGTAAGGGTCATTAGGAGGGGAAGGTCCTTTGGTGGCTGGTATTCCCAGGGAAAAACCCTTTGAGTCGATAAATACTTGGGAAGGCCAAAAGCTCCAGGCTGTCAAAATCTCTGAATTAAATAAAATGTCCTGGACTTCCCTGGTGGGTATTGCAACCTCCAGTATTCTTGCCTGGAGAATCCCATGGACAGAGGAGTCTGGTGGGCTACGGTCCATAGCGTTGTAAAGAGTCAGGCATGGCTGAAGCAACTTAGCACACACACAGAGTGAATGGGAATCCTCCTGCCAATGCAAGGGATATGGGTTTGAGCCTGTGGGAAGATTCCACATGCCTCGGAGCATGTGGGCCTGTGCTCTAGAGCCCGTGAGCAGAAACTACTGAACCTGCACCACACAACTACTGAAGCCCATGCTCCTAGAACCTCTGCTCTGCAACAAGGGAAGCCCCATCTAGTCCCAACTAGAGGAAGCCTGTGTGCAGCAATGAAGACCCAGCACAATGAAAATAAAATAAATTAATAAGATAAAACATCTTGTTGCAGGTCTGAGTATGGCTGGGCAAGGCCATGATGGAGAGAGAAGGGTGCCAGCTGGAATGGGTGGGTGGAGTTAAGGAGTTGTCTGGTTCCCAATCGCCGCCCCCCACTCCAGGCCCTTTCCACCTCTGAGCCCTGAGAGTGGTCTGGTGTCCCATTGAAACCACCTTCCTCTGGTTCTCACAGCTCACTGGGCTCTCCCACCATGGCCCTTTGCTCTTTGTATTAATTCAAGCAATACATGTTGATTGAGCACCTACTGTGTGTTTGGCCCTGTCCTAGGTGCTAAAGATACAGCGATGTTCAAGAAACAAAGTTCCTGCCCTTCTGGAGGTCCTGGGTTGGATGAGAGTTGGGGAGAGGAAGATAATAAAAAAGTAGACAGGTACTATACATACCACGGGATGGTAAAAACTATGAAGAAAAATAAGACAAGCGAAGGAGACAAGGACATTAAAAAACTAAGATGATGGAATCTGGTCCCATCACTTCATGGCAAATAGAAGGGGAAAAAGTGGAAGCAGTGACAGATTTTCTTTTCTTGGGCTCCAAAATCACTGTGGATGGTGACTACAGCCATGAAATTCAAAGATGCTTGGTCCTTGGAAGGACAAAGTTATGACAAACCTTGACAGCATATTAAAAAGCAGAGACATCACTTTGCCAACAAAGGCCTGTATAATCAAAGCTATGTTTGTTCCAGTAGTCATGTATGGATGTGAGAACTGGACCATAAAGAAGGCTGAGCACCAAAGAGTTGATGCCTTTGCATTGTGGTGATGGAGAAGACTCTTGAGAGTCCCTTGGACTGCAAGGAGGTCAAATCAGTCCATCCTAAAGAAAATCAACCCTGAATATACTTTGGAAGGACTGCTGCTATAGCTGAAACTCCAATACTTTGGCCACCTGATGCAAAGAGCTGACTCATTGGAAAAGACCCTGATGCTGGGAAAGATTAAAGGCCAAAGGAGAAGAGGGCAGAAGAGGATGAGATGATTAGATAGCATCACCGACTCAATGGACATGAATCTGAGCAAACTCTGGAGATAGTGAAGGACAGGAGAGACTGGTGTGCTACAGTTCATGGGGTCGAAAAAAGTCGGACACAGCTTAGCAACTGAACAATCACAAGAACAGGTCAGGATAAAACATTGACATTTTAAGAGATCGGAAGACTTTGGAGGGTTTTGAGCCAATGTGATCAGATTTGTGTTTTAACAGAATCACCTGGAAGCTTGTATAATTAAGCAAATATGAACATATTTCCTTATTCTTTTCTTATGTATATAAGGAATTTATTTTGTATATGTATTTTCCTTATATATACATACATATACAAATTTCCTTATATACATATATAAATATTATATATATTCCTTATACATAATTTCCTTATTCTTTCCTCCCACACTGAAAAAAATAAATAGTAGCATTGTTCTGCCTCTTCCTGCTTTTTACCTAACAACAAATCTTGGTGATCTTTCTAGGCAAGGACATAGCATTCATTCATTCATTCATTGGTTCATTCATTCACAGCTATGCAGCATTCCAATGCACGAACCCACAATAAATTGTGAACCTGTCCTCAGCAGATGAGCGCTTTGGGTGTTTCCAACTCTTTGCATTTGCAAACTATCCTCTGATGAGTGACCATGTCCACACCATTTCCCACGCCTGTGACAGTATCAGTTCCCTAGGTTCCTAGAAGCTGATTTGCCAGGTCAAAGCACATGCACATTTGTGGTTTTGGAGGATATTGCCTAGTTGTCATTCAGCACTCTTGCCAGCCAACTAGGAACATGGCAGTGTTTCCTACCCAGGGACTCATGTGGCAGTGAACTGAAGCTTTTACAACTTCAGATGTGAAGTTTTGTCCTAAACGATTAGATGTAGGAAACTGGAGGCTGGGTGGGAGGGTGGGGAGGGAAAAAAGAGAAGAGGGAGAGGGGGATGGTAGAACGGGATGGGAGGGGAAAAAGGGAGAGAGGGAGATAGAGGTGGTGGGGGTGGGGGAGAACAGAAGAAGGTGAGACAGGAACGATGCGGTGGGGGCTCCTGAATGTGACTCCCTTGGTTCAGATCCTACCTTCACCAACTAACAGCTGGTGAGCCTAGGCAACCTGTATGGATTTTCTTGCCTCCTTTATCTCATCTGGAAAACAGGAGATCACAAAAACACAGAGTGGTGGTTAAATAAGTTATACAGCTAAAAAGGTTATTTATTTTGCCGCTCTGACAAATGGCAGCAGTTACTACTGACGTCCTGGGGCTTGGGAGACCACCTTGTATTGCCTTGCTGTGCACCCTGGTTAGGAAGGACAGTCTTGGGCAGCAGAGAGTCATTCGGTGTTATGCAGGATGAGGACCTCATGGCAGATAATAAAGCTCATGTTCCTCATGTGGAAAATAGCAGTGACATGCCCTGTGGTCCTGCCCTCTTTGCGGTTTGGGACTGAGAATGGGGGGGGGGGGGAGGGCAGAGCTTTCATCTTCTGTACTCCGAGGCTAGGCAGGAAAAGCTGGCAGAGAAACCTCCAAATAAAAACCACTTTCTCGCTCTTCCCCAGGGCTACCAGAGCAGACACTTCCTCCCTCTCACCTCCCACCAGCCCTGCTAACCTCACTTCTATTTGGGATATACTGGTGCCTCGCAATGGCTGTTCCCCTCTATCCTTCCTTTCCAAACCCCCAGTCTTCTCACCCCCCGAGGAAGGAAATGAAAACTTCCTGCCCTTCCCTCTGTCCACGGATGACTCATCAGAAGCATACCGTTTGATGCATCCCTGGCATTAGCAGGAATAAGTCCCAGTTCTAAAGCCTAGCTGACTCGTTCCTGCATGACCTGGCACCTGATCAAAGGCTCTTCCACTCCCCTTTTATGTGTCAGTCAGACGGAAACCCTTGTAATCCTTTTAAACAAACCATATTTGCTCACCTTCAGGCTAGAACACTTTCCCTCTGGTCTTCACCAGTTAATGGCTCCCACTTTGGGCTAAGCCACCCCATCCTCCAGGAAGCCTTCCTGGATTCCCCAGGCTGGGTTATCTCTCCTCAGTTCTCCCTGAACCCCCCAAGCTCTGCTGTCTCAGCCTTGCCCACTCTGAGTTATCACTCTCTAGGGATGGATCTGTTACCCGCTGGGCTGTAAAGTTCCACAGAGGCAGAACCCAGGGCTGTGTAACTGACAGCTCGGCAGTGACAATTCAACTTCCTCATCTTGTAAAATGGAACTAATAATAACATCTACTTTCCAGGGTTTGGGGAAATGATGCATTAAAGCCCTTCAGTACAATGTCTGGTAAATATCAGTTTCAGGATATATGGCTGCTCTTGTTGTTAATCATCTTAATGCGTTCTCCAATACAGCTGACCCCTCCCACAAAATGACCTCTTAGACCCCCAGACTGGATCAGGAGCCCTCTCTGGGCTCCCATGTCCCAGCCCCAACTACTCTGGGTTGTCACTATCTGGGGATGGTTCTGTCTCTCCCAGTGAACTGTGAGCCCTGGGAGGACAGGGGCATGGCTGTGATGGTCACCTCTGGGTCCCCAGTACTGCCCAGCACAGAATTCAATACCAGTTTCCAGAGGAAGGCGTGCTGGATGAATGAATGAATGACTTTAGTGATTATCTGATCTCTGATTGTTATATGACCTTAATTCCTCTGTCTTGCTCTAGCATATACAATTGTGTTTTCTGTAAATACTGGAATTTAGACAAAACTTACTCATTGACTTGTGTGGCTTAGGTGGTAAAGAATCCACCTGCAATGCAGTAGACCTGGGTTCGATCCCTGGGTTGGGAAGATCCCCTGGAGAAGGGAAAGGCTACCCACTACTGTATGCTGGCCTGGAGAATTTCATGGACTGTATAGTCCATGGGGTCGCAGAGTCAGACATGAATGAGCGACTTTCACTTTCACTACTCATTGACTTGTGTCGGTGTGTATGAGAGAGAGGTAGACAGTGAGCTTGAGAGAACTTGAAGAAGAACCTTTGGGTGTGTTTGAAAGAAGGAAGAAATGGAGGGTGGGCTGGAAGAGGGGAAAGGCTGAGAACTTGGGTAAGAAATGGGCTGGATGTTGGAGACTGAATTTGTGAACTGTTAAGAAGAGACCAAATCTGTCTTGTTCATGGCAGTGTTGCCGGCATCTAGCATGAGCCTGTCACCCAGATGATGCTCAGGACATATTTCTTGGCCCAATGAATGTGTCAGACATTGTTAAAACAGCTCAGAAATGTTGCTGTGCCTCTGTAATTGTGAATCACAGTATATTTTGGGCAGGCCGAAAATTCTTTCGGTCCCCATCAGAGAGTACAGAGAATGTGACACCCAGCTGATGAGCAGCGGAAGCAAATACGGGGTTGCTGACATCACTCTCACGTCCAGGCTCTCAGCAGGCATCGACCATCAGTGCCAGCATTCATTCCTGGGGAGCATGAGTAGGTTCCCAGAATTCTTAATACTGATCTCTGAGGACCCACTGCCAGTCTATCAAAAATGGCAGTTGAGGGTTTCCCTGAGGGCTCAGTGGTAAAGAATCCTTTAACAGTTCAGGAAACACGGGTTCGATCCCTGGCCCATGAAGATCCCACATGCTGTGGGGCAAGTAAACCCACGTGCCCCAGCTACTGAGCCTGTGCTCTAGAGCCTGGGACCAGCAATGACTGAGCCCACATGCTGAAACTACTCAACCCCAGGTGCTCTGGGGCCCATGCTTGGTAACAAGAGAAACCACAGCACTGAGAAGTCCATGGACTGCAACCAAGAGTAGCCCCTGCTTGCCACGACTAGAGAAAAGCCCACACAGCAGTGAAGACCCAGCACAGCCCAGAATAAAGAAAGAAAGAAAAAGAAACTGTGAATTAGAACAATGATCACATTTTTAAGAAAATGGTAGTTGAGAAGAAATGTATTTGTCATCCCTGGCAAATAGATGTGAAAAATAAGAGTTGGGGAGAGAAATTATGGCCGGAGATTATAGTTAGGCATTCCTTATGCTTTTGGGTTTGTTCATTCACCTTCCCTTAGATCCTGGATGCCTTGGTTCACCCCATGAGGACAGAAAAGAACTACGTTAGCGTTTTACTCCATGCTGCAGAACTTTGGGGGCTCAAAAAATGTTTAACTTTCTTCTATCCTTTCATTTATTCCTTTAGCAGGTGTTTATTGAGTGCCCGTCATGGACTGCCATTACTGTAGGTTCAGAGGGCAAGATGTTGAGCAAGGGGAGACACAGTTCCTGCCCTTTGGGACTTCAGTCTTGACTGGGGAGACAGACATTGTCAAAGTGAAAGTGAAGTCAGTCGTGTCCGACTCTTTGCGACCCCATGGACTGTAGCCTACCAGGCTTCTCCGTTCATGGAATTTTCCAGGCAAGAATACTGGAAAGGGTTACCATTTCCTTCTCCAGGAGATCTTCCCAACCTAGGGATTGAACCTGGATGTCCCGCATTGGAGGCAGACGCTTTACTGTCTGAGCCGCCAGGGAAGTCCATTGTCTTCCATTGTCAAAGTATCACCCCAACGCTTATAAATAGGCAACTTCCCCCCCGCCCCACAACACTGTGTAGCATGTGGGATCTTAGTTCCCCAACCAGGAAACCAACCTGCACCCCCTGCAATAGAAAGGCAGAATCTTAACCAGAGGATGGCCAGGGAAGTCCCTAACCTGGCAACTTGTGATGACTATTAGAGGGATTTCCTGGGTGTGTGCAGCTAGGGTGGGGGAGTGAAATCCAGGCAGGTGGTGGTGACTGAGTTGAGATTTTTTTAATGACTAGGAATTAACTGGTCGAAGAAAGGTGAGTAAACTTTCCAGGCAGAGAAAATAGCATGTGCAGACAGCTGGTGGCATGAGAGAACTTCGTTAAGTACAACTGGCTAGCTGTTCCCCTAAACCTGGTTCCTCTTATTTCCAGGAGCTCAGGAAGACTTCATTTCTCAGAATCTCTCACAGTGCTGTGGTCACATGACCCAGAGCAAAGACCCAGGCTAGAAGCATAGTAGGTCCGGGAATGACTGTGTAGGGACGGCGTCTCCTCAGTGACCTGCAGTGGACTATGGTATGAGTGGGTGATACGCTCTTACTGGGTCACACTGCTGACATTTTGGAAATATTTGTTACAGCAGTTATCCAGCCCTGACTAAAGTCGGTGCAGCTGGAGAGGGGCAACAAGAGGGCAAAATGAGACTAGAGATGTGAGTGGGTAATTAACAGTGCATCACTTCATGGCAAATAGAAGGGGACAAAATGGAAACAGTGACAGACTTTATTTTCTTGGGCTCCAAAATCTCTGTGGACGGTGATTGCAGCCATGAAATTAAAAGATGCTTGGTCCTTGGAAGGAAAGTTATGACAAAACTTGACAGCATATTAAAAAGCAGAGACTTCACTTTGCCAACAAAGAGAACAGTTAAAGCTATGGTTTTTCTCTGGTAGTCATGTACAGATATGAGAGTTGGACCACAAAGTGGTCATCTGAGTGCTGAAGAATTGATGCTTTCAAACTGTGATGCTGGAGAAGACTGTTGAGATTCCCTTGGATAGCAAGGGGATCAAACCAGGCAATCCTAAAAGAAATCAATACTGAATATTCATTGGAAGGACTGATGTTGAAGTTGAAGCTCCAATACTTTGGCCACTTGATGTGAAGAGCTGATTCATTAGAAAAGACCCTGAAGCTGGGAAAGATTGAGGGCATGAGGAGAAGGGGGCAACAGAGGATGAGATGGGTGGATGACATCATCGACTTAATGGACACAAGTTTGAGCAAACTCTGGGAGATAGTGAAGGACAGGGGAGTCTGGTGTGCTGCAGTCCATGGGGTCACAAAGAGTCAGACATGATTGAGCGACTGATTACCAGTAGAGTCTTGTGGGGTCATGCGCTCAAGTTCTGACCCCTGGAATGTGAGTAGTGCCATCAAAGGAAGGCAGTGAGACTCTCCAACATTGCCACCTCCTGCTGGCTGTAAAGGGGACTTGACCATGCACCATTCTGACTGTGTAACACCCTGAGGATGGCCAGACCACAAGGTAAAGAAACCAGGGCTCCTGGATGACATCACCAAGCACAGCTTCTATGCTATTCCCAGACTGCATCCATCAGGACTGTTACATGAGAGAGAAACCAATTTCGATCTTGTTTTGTTTTCCTGGCCATGCTGTGTGGCATACAGAATCTTAGTTCCCAATTGAACCCATGTCTTCTGCATTGGGAGCATGGAATCTTTCTTTTTTTTCCTTTTAAATATTTATTTTTGGCTGCGCTGGATCTTAAGTTTCAGCACACAGGCTCTCTAGTTGTGGAATGTGGGTTTAGGTGCCCCTTGGCATGTAGGATCTTAGCTCCCCAACCAGGGATGGAACTTAGGTCCCCTGCAAGGTGGATTCTTAACCACTGGACTACAAGGGAAGCCCACTTCTATCTTGTTTAAGCCTCAATGATTTGGGGTTTCTGCCAAGCTTATATCCTGTCAAGATGGGGGATCCCTGGGAGAAGAGCAGGTTGAGAGGATGAGCTGTGAGTTTGGGACACATCTTGGAGGTAACCTTGCCTCATCAGTTTCTGCTCCTCCTTGAATCTCCTCTAATCTGAAGGCAGTTCAGCTTTCTCTCTGCCCTCTCCTTCGACCCCACGTCTAGTCTATTCTACCTTCTTTGCTTCTGCCTATGGACAGTGAGCTCATCACGGCAGATGTAGCTGCCCGGGAAGGAGAGAATTCCTGCCCAGAGAAGGGAAGTTCCAGTTTTTCTTTGTTTTTATCTTTCTTTTGTCTGAATACAGAACATCTACACAATGAGAGCCAGAAAACCAGAACAAGGTGTGGGATTCTCAGTTCTTTCATGTTTCTGACAGTTGCATTCCCCAGCCTGCCCGCCCCACCACCCACTGCCACCATGGGAAGTTAGCATATTATTTTCCTTGTTCCTGTCTCACACTTTCATTGTGACCCAGTTCATTCAAGCCTATATATGGTCACAGGCTCTCTTCCAGCCATTCAACCTCTGTTTTGCCAAGTGGCATTTATTTATTATTTTGTTTTAACATTTATTACATATTTGTCTGTGTCACATCTTAGTTATGGCACTTCAGATCTTTCCTTGTGGGGCGTGGGCTTCTCTAGTTGTGACCTATGGGTTTAACTGCCCGGAGGCATGTGTGATCTTAATTCCCTGACCAGGGATCGAACCCTTGTCCCCTGTACTGGAAGTCAGATTCTTCCACTGGACCTCTGGACAACCATAGAAGTCCCCCAAGTGGCATTTAAATCTTTGACTTTACGGCTTAAATCTTAGGATTAGATATATCCATTAGGAATAGACCAGGTTGGGACTTCTCGTGGCCCAATGGCTAAGACTCTGAGCTCCCAATGCAGGGGACCCAAGTTCAATCCCTGATCAGGGAACAAGATCTCACATGCTGCAGCTAAGACCTGGTGCAGCCAAATAAATAAATATTTTAAAAAAGGAATAGACTGGGTTGCAAAAAACAATGGAACTAAAACAAGAGTGGTTTCGGCAAGATAGACTTTTGTTTCTTCTTTCATGTAAAAGGAACTGCACATGTGTTTAAGAAAGGGCTAGTTGAACAGCTTCACAAAATCTCCAGATATCTGTTTTTCAGTGGAGGGTTGGTAAATTATCTCTCCGGGAAAAAATTTCCTGATTTGTAGTAATTCCCAATTTCCTTGATGTAAATATCACCATCACAATTGATTTCAGTCTACCAACATGTCATCACTGAATGTGGAGTTAGGAAGAGATGTACACAG
Organism: Cervus canadensis; assembly: GCF_019320065.1. Lineage (NCBI taxonomy): Eukaryota > Metazoa > Chordata > Mammalia > Artiodactyla > Cervidae > Cervus > Cervus canadensis. Next base: position 17,322,959 of record NC_057403.1, on the reverse strand, counting down.
TAAGTTTTTTTTTTTTTTTTTAAGATTATTGATGTGCACCATTTTAAGTCTTTATTGAATTTGTTACAATATTGCTTCTGTTTTACGTTTTCTGTTTTTGTTTTTTGGTTTTTTTTTTGCCCTGAGACACATGAGATCTGTTCCCTCACCAGTGATTGAACCCAAGCCCCCTGCTGTAGAAGCCCAGAGTCTTAACCACTGGACTGCTGGGGAATTTCCCCAAGTAAGTTCTTGTGAGCCGGCACAAGCTGGGTTTGGTACACTTCACACTTGCTACTCTATCCTCCTTCATGTGAGATGGTCACTTCATGATCCTATATATCTGCTTGGTTCCAGTCATCACATTTTCATTCCTGCCAACAGGAGAAGATGCTCCTTCACCTGAAGGGCATGTTCTGCAAGTCACACATAACCCTTACACATTTTACTGACAAGGTTGATTTTCTTTCCCCTTGGACATCATGTGCCCAGCTGAAACTGAAGATTTGGTTATTATAGAGCGAGGTGAGAATGAATTCTGGGACTCTGAAGGTAACTGCTACCATAGTTGCTGAGACTGGGCTCTTTTGCTGCAGCCAGATGATCGTTTACCCTCCACGTGGGGTTAGGGGAGGGGCCTCAAGATGCCCGACCTTTTTATTTTTTTCTGATAGAGAGACGGAGTGAAAGGAGTTCAAGTCAGGTTGTTCTTCCTGTTAAACTCCAACTTACAGAAGGCTGGAGACTCAGTCAATGCTTTCATTTCTGAGCTTTTGAATTTTCCCAGTGGTGTGGTTTTAGTCTCTCATTCATTCACTCATTCAACAAACATTTATTGAGCACATACTGTATAGCAGATACAGGTCTGGCTATCATGAGGCTGACATTTAACATGGAGATATTGTTGTTGGTTAGTTGCTAAGTTGTGTCCAACTCTTTATGATCCCATGGACTGTATGTAGCCCGCCAGGCTCACTGTCCATGGAATTTCCCAGGAAAGAATACTGGAGGGGGTTGCCATTTCCTTCTCCAGAGGATCTTCCCAACTCAGGGACTGAACCCAAATCTCTTGCTTGGCAGGTGGATTCTTTACCACTGGAGCCCCCCTGGGAAGCCCTATCATGGAGATAATTGTTAAATTATCAATTGGTATAACCAATAAATATTTAATCACATAATACGCTAAGTACTATAAAGCAGAACAGTCCTATGGGCAAGTTCAACCAGGCGAGTGAATTTATAACAGAGGTGGTCAGGAAATCTCTTTGGGAAAATGCACACAATTTATTTTTAGTGAGGGAGGACTATCGTAATGACTCTCAGCTGTTCTCTAGCTGGTAGCTGAGTGGCAGCTGCAGTCAACTCTGAGACCCAGGGAACCAGCTGTCTTCACCGTTGCCCAGGCAGGAAATGATTCATTTGTCCTTTACAGTAGAGGGATGTGGGAGGGTGGGATGCCTCAGGTAGGAGAGGATCTGGTTAAATATTAGGGGTTTCTGAGCAAATCTGGACCCCTGGATAGATCAGGGCAAGGATCCCAGAACTGCCATGGAGTCAGTAATATACACATATGGCTGCTGGGGGATTTATTATTACTATTTTCTAACAATTAGGAGTTTGGGTTGCACTGTCCAATGCAATAGCCATTAGCCATGGGTGGATATATAAATTAAAATTAATTAAAAATCAATTTAAAAATGCAGTTCCTCAGTTACATGATATCCATTTCAAGGGCTCAATAACCACTTGTGTTGGATAATATTGTAGTGGACAGTACAGATATAGACACTTCCATCACCAGAGAGTGTTCTTGGACAGTGCTAGTCTAAGAAACAGGCTTTGGCATTGGGCAGACTTGAGCTGGCATCGGATGTGGCTGTGTGACTTTGGGCAAATCACTTGCCCTCTCTGTAACTTGCTTTTAGCTTATGTACATGAACACAAGGACAACCCCCTGACATAGGAGGGGGCAATGGGAGGGGGGACTGGCTCCAGGGAGGGAGCAATGGGGCAGTAGAATGATTGGAAATAGGGACTTCAGAGCCCAGGAGCCTGTTCTCAGCCATGCCAAATGGCATGTGGGCTCTTAATTCCCCAACCAGGGACTGAACCCACGTCCCCTGCATTGGAAGCACAGGGTCCTATCCACTGGATCACCAGGGAAGTCCTACTACGTAGTATTTCACTGTGGAAACCACTGTCTGAAAATACATCGAATTTGATTGGAAAACAGTTATCGATGCTCCCAAATGGTTTTATAAAAACTGCTAGATAAAAGCTGAAGATATACATATTCTACAACTGTGAAATTCCACTACTAATTATATACTGAACAGAAATGTACACATGTTCCACAAAAGGTATATTTTGACTGGATATGGCAACATAGCTGTTAGTATTTTAATACCATGGAAAAATTCATGATTAAGATCTGCTTGTAATGTCTCCTTTTGTCTAGATTCATTTGTTTGTATTTTTATTTTTATTCAATTTATTTAAACTGAAAAATACCCCAAATGGTTCACCCATCTCTTGTCAGCCAGACCTACAATGGAGAGAAAATAATAATAATAATAACAAAAATAGCCATAATAATAATACACGTGGCTGACATTCTTTGAAGGCTCACCATGTGCCAGGCAATATTAACAGTATCTCACTCCCACCATTTTATGTAATCCACACATCTACCCTGTTTTTTTTTTTTTTTAGTATTTATTTATTTTTATTTTTTGGCCACATGTGGGGTCTTAGTTCCCTGACCAGGGATCAAACCCATGCTCCCTACAGTGGAAGCATGGAGTCTAAACAACTGGATCACCAGGGAGGTCCCACATCTACCCTTTATTTAAAAAAATTTTTTTTTAATTTAATTTATTTATTTGGCTGTGCCGGGTCTTAGTTGCCCCATGGGGGCATGTGAACTCAACTGTTAAGTTGTGGCATGTGGGATCTTAGTTCCCAGACAAGAGATTGAACCCACGACCCCTGCATTGGGAGCACGGTATCTTAGCCATTGGACCAGGGAAGTCCCTCACACACCTACTCTTTGAGGCAGATATTATATTACCATTATCCCTGTTTTACAGATGAGCACAGAGCAGTTAAAGGGGTCACCCGGAGTCCCACAAGCTAGCATATGGCAGAGCTAGGATGAGCTTAAGGCGGCAGGGTCCAAGAACTTCACTGCAAACCTACAGGGGAATCTCCCTTGGCCCTTGGGTTTGGTGGGTTTGGCAGGCCTTCTTGGGGTGCTTCTCAGTCCAGACCCCTCTTGTCTGGAGACTGCTGCTACCCCACGTCAAAGGTCGGGGTGGCGGCCGAGAGGCTACCCCACGTCCAAGGTAAGGAGAAGCAGCTGCGCTTTGCTGGAGCAGCTGTGAAGAGATACCCCACGTAAGAGAAACCCAAGTAAGACAGTGGGCGCTGAGAAAGGGCATCAGAGGGCAGACAGACTGAAACCACAATCACAGACAACTAGCCAATCTGATCACACGGACCACAGCTTGTCTAACTCAATGAAACTAAGCCATGCCATATGGGGCCACCCAAGACAGACGGGTCAGGGTGGAGAGGTCTGACAGAATGGTCCACTGGAGAAGAGAATGGCAAACCACTTCAGTATTCTTGCCTTGAGAACCCCATGAACAGTATGAAAAGGCAAAGAGATAGGACACTGAAAGATGAACTCCCCAGGTCGGTAGCTGCCAAGTATGCTACTGGAGATCAGTGGAGAAATAACTCCAGAAAGAATGAAGGGATGGAGTTAAAGCAAAAACAACACCCAGTTGTGGATGTGACTGGTGATGGAAACAAGGTCCGATGCTGTAAAGAGCAACATTGCATAGGAACCTGGAATGTTAGGTCCATGAATCAAGGCAAATCGTTCAGTGGTCAAACAGGAGATGGCAAGAGTGAACATCAACATTCTAGGAATCAGCAAACTAAGATGGACTGGAATGGGTGAATTTAACTCAGATGACCATTATATCTACTACTGTGGGCAGGATTCCCTTAGAAGAAATGGAGTAGCCATCATGGTCAACAAGAGAGTCCAAAATGCAGTACTTGGATGCAATCTCAAAAACAACAGAATGATCTCTGTTCGTTTCCAAGGCAAACCATTCAATATCAAGTCTATACCCCGACCAGTAACACTGAAGAAGCGGAAGTTGAATGGTTCTATGAAGACCTACAAGATCTTTTAGAACTGACACCCAAAAAAGATGTCCTTTTCATTATAGGGGACTGGAATGCAAAAGTAGGAAGTCAAGAAACAGGAATAACAGGCAAATGTGGAGTAACAGGCAAATTTGGCCTTGGAGTACAGAATGAAGCAGGGCAAAGGCTAATAGAGTTTTGCCAAGAGAACGCACTGGTCATAGCAAACACCCTCTTCCAACAACACAAGAGAAGACTCTACACATGGACATCACCAGATGGTCGACACTGAAATCAGATTGATTATATTCTTTGCAGTCAAAGATGGAGAAGCTCTATACAAGCAGCAAAAACAAGACTGGGAGCTGACTGTGGCTCAGATCATGAACTCCTTATTGCAAATTCAGACTGAAATTGATGAAAGTGGGGAAAACCACTAGACCATTCAGGTATGACCTAAATCAAATCCCTGATGACTACACAGTGGAAGTGAGAAATAGATTTAAGGGACTAGATCTGATAGACAGAGTGCCTGATGAACTGTGGACAGAGGTTCATGACATTGTACAGGAGACAGGGATCAAGACCATCCCCAAGAAAAAGAAATGCAAAAAAGCAAAATGGCTGTCTGAGGAGGCCTTACAAATAGCTGTGAAAAGAAGAGAAGCGAAAAGCAAAGGAGAAAAGGAAAGATATACCCATTTGAATGCAGAGTTTCAAAGAATATCCAGGAGAGATAAGGAAGCCTTCCTCAGCAATCAATGCAAATAAATTGAGGAAAACAATAGATTAGGAAGACTAGAGATCTCTTCAAGAAAATTAGAGATACCAAGGGAACATTTCATGCTAAGATGGGCTCAATAAAGGACAGAAATGGTATGGACCTAACAGAAGCAGAAGATATTAAGAAGAGGTGGCAAGAACACACAGAAGAACTGTACAAAAAAGATATTCACGACCCAGATAATCACGATAGTGTGATCACTCACCTAGAGCCAGACATCCTGGAATGTGAAGTCAAGTGGGCCTTAGGAAGCATCACTACGAACAAAGCTAGTGGAGGTGATGGAATTCCAGTTGAGCTATTTCAAATCCTGAAAGATGCTGTGAAAGTGCTGCACTCAATATGTCAGCAAATTTGGAAAACTCAGCAGTGGCCACAGGACTGGAAAAGGTCAGTTTTCATTCCTATTCCAAAGAAAGGCAATGCCAAAGTATGCTCAAACTACCACACAATTGCACTCATCTCACACACTAGTAAAGTAATGCTCAAAATTCTCCAAGCCAGGCTTTAGCAATATGTGAACCGTGAACTTCCAGGTGTTCAAGCTGGATTTAGAAAAGGCAGAGGAACCAGAGATCAAATTGCCAACATTCTCTGGGTCATCAAAAAAGCAAGAGAGTTCCAGAGAAGCATCTATTTTTGCTTTACTGACTATGCCAAAGCCTTTGACTGTGTGGATCATGTAAACTGTGGAAAATTCTGAAAGAGATGGAAATACCAGACCACCTGACCTGCCCCTTGAGAAACCTGTATGCAAGTCAGGAAGCAACAGTTAGAGCTGGACATGGAACAACAGACTGGTTCCAAATAGGAAAAGGAGTACGTCAAGGCTTCATGTTGTCAGCCTGCTTATTTAACTTAATATGCAGTGTACATCATGAGAAACGCTGCGCTGGAAGAAGTACAAGCTGGAATCGAGATTGCTGGGAGAAATATCAATAACCTCAGATATGCAGATGACACCACCCTTATGGCAGAAAGTGAAGAAGAACTAAAGAGCCTCTTGATGAAAGTGAAACAGGAGAGTGAAAAAGTTGGCATAAAGCTCAACATTCAGAAAACTAAGATCATGGCATCCAGTCCCATCACTTCATGGGAAATAGATGGGGAAACAGTGGAAACAGTGAGAGACTTTTTTTTGTGGGGGGCCTCCAAAATCACTGCAGATGGTGATTGCAGCCATGAAATTAAAAGATGCTTACTCCTTGGAAGGAAAGTTATGACCAACCTAGACAGCATATTAAAAAGCAGAGACATTACTTTGCCAAAAAGGTCCATCTAGTCAAGGCTATGGTTTTTCCAGTAGTCATGTATGGATGTGAGAGTTGGACTATAAAGAAAGCTCAGCGCTGAAGAATTAATGCTTCTGAACTGTGGTTTTGGAGTAGACTCTTGAGAGTCCCCAGAGAGTCTCTGCAAGGAGATCCAACCAGTCCATCCTAAAGGAAATCAATCCTGGATGTTCATTGGAAGGACTGATGCTAACGCTGAAACTCCAATATTTTGGCCACCTGATATGAAGAGCTGACTCATTTGAAAAGACCCTGATGTTGGGAAGGGTTGAGGGCAGGCGGAGAAGGGGACGACAGAGGATGAGATGGTTAGAGGGCATCACTGACTCAATGGGCATGGGTTTGGGTAAACTCTGGGAGTTGATGATGGATAGGGAGGCCTGGCATGCTGCGGTTCATGGGGTCACAAAGATTCGGACATGACTGAGCAACCGAACTGAACTGAACTGAAACTGAGGCCCAGGGTGGGTGGCGACTTGCCATGGCCTCACTTTGGGTAAGTGACAGAACAGGGATTTGAATCCAGCTCCAGGACCGTCTCCTGTCTCTTTGTTTCCCTGGGCTACTTTGGGAACTGACTAGGTAGGTGGGGCACATTGGGGGTCCATGTCATCCTCTCTGAGTGGACTTTATGGTCCCTGGGATAAGGTTGTTGGTTTGGCTTCAGTCTTGCTGCAGAGCGAGCTCTGTGCCTTGTGGAGCTGAGTGGATGGGAGGAAGGGAAGGCAGGCACCTTAGCTTCTGGATGACGGTGAGGAGCACGCTTCCAACCAGCACCAAGCCTACCACAGATGCGGCCACGACAAGAGCAATGGCAGAGCCTCCTGACAGGGAGAGCGGGGGATTCCGAGAGATGGGTGCAGGTTCTGTGGGTTCCACGTCAGCTTCTGGGAACCAAGAAGGGGAGAGACTGGAGGAGACACCCTCCCTAAATACCCCCACTTGCCCCGCCATTCCACCTCCTCCCCCATCCTCCCTGTCTCCACCCCAGCTTCCTCCCCACTCTCCCATTTCAGTCTCCGCAACCCATCTCATCACCACATAGAAGCCAGAGGGTTTCTTTCTTCTTTCTTTTTTTTTTTTTGCCACATCTCATTATGTGGGATCTTAGTTCCCTGACCAGGGATCAAACCTGTGCCCCCTGCATTGGAAGGACAGAGTCGTAACCACTGGACAACCAGGGAAGTCCCCAGAGGGGTCTTTGTAAAGTCCACACTTGACCCTGTTCCTCTCCTGCTCAGAACCTTCCCATGGCTTTCCAGGACTTCACCTTGACCTTCAAGAACCTGCATCTGGCCAGTCTCATCTCTCTCTACCCTCTACATTTATAACCAAGCTTTGTTGGATTCTACTTAATTTTCTACTTCCCTCTCCTACTTCCAAGCCTTTATCTGTGCCCCTGGAATGCCATTTTTCTCCCCCTGGCCTGGACAATTTCTATGTGTCCTAGTACCAACTCAGATGTCCCCTCTTCCAGGAAGCCCTTCCTGATTCCCTTGCTGGGTCGGGCGTCCCCTTGGGTCTCACAGCCCTTTGAGTTCTCCCACCCCAGCTCTGCCCACTCTGGTCATTATTGTTTGTGGACAGGTCTGTCCCCTACTGCACTGTGATGCAGTAAGAAGTCCTGTGATGGCAGGACTAGGACTGTTTCTGTTACCAACTGTCCTCAGCACTGCCCAGCATAGGCCAGTCACATAATAGGTGCTCAATAAACATTTCCTGAACAGTTTATGAACAAGGAAAGGGGGTCTTAGAAGTACTGTCATTCTCAGTGAGTGTATCAGGGTCACCAGGTGCTCCAAGATTTATATTTTTTCTCCCAATAAATTACCTAAAATCAAATCCTGAAACTTCCCACTGAACCATGGCTGGGGAGAGGAAGCAGCTCTAGGAATGTAGCCAAGCCAGGCTTTCCACCGTCTCCATCCTTCCCTTGCTCTGGACCTTGGCTCAAGTGATTCCTGCTGCCTACATGCCTCCCCCTCTTCTCTAGGCAGCTCCTCTTCACCACTCTATGAGTAGAACTACTAAAAATAACATACACGGTAACTGCTGCTATTTAAAGCACCAGCTGACTGATTTTCTGCTAGCTTCTGGCATTTACCATTTCAGGTCCTTAACAGCAATTTTGTAGCGGTCTACATGATCACCTTGGTTATACACAGGAGGAAACTGAAGCTCCAGAGAAGGAGCACCACTTGTCCTAAGTCACCCAGCCAAGAAGGCACAGTGGTAGAAACTGAACTCCACTTTGACTGGCTCCCCAACCACTTTTTTTAATCCCAATAGCTGGCTCATCTTGTGATTGCCACCTGAGCCTCTGTACACACTCTTGCCTCCGGCAATAGGCACAAAAGTAATAATAATATGGATAATACTAATCATAGCAATGATACTAGTTCATGTTTATTGAGCACTCACTAGTGTTCCACAGTGCTAGGCGCCCCTATTTTAAGCTATTCACTTGCCTATCACACTGAACGCTCACAGCTACATTTTGGGGTAGGCACTATTATTTTCCAAGTGTATATTCCTCAGAATACTGAGGAAACTGAAGCACAGAGAAGTCAAGGCACTGGCCCAGAGTCACACAGCCAGCTAGTAGTGGAGCCAGAATTCAAATTCCCAAAGCCTGTGCTTGGAACCACTGGTTGTATTATCACCTTCATTTTTCCTCTGGCAGGTGCTGAGATTCAGAGAGGCAAAGAGACTTCTCAAACTCACAGAGTAGAAAGTGATTGGAGCCAGGAGGACCCAGACAGCTGGTTCCAGATCCTGCCCTGGGCTTTCACGAGCATTCAAGTCTTTATAGGCCACAGCTTCTCATCTGTAAAATGGGCTAATAATCCCCACTCTGCCAGGAGGATGAAAGAATGGGATGTCACCTTGATTATAAAGGGTCTCATAGGGAATTGCTCACAGAAAGTGGCTCAGTGGTATCAGGAAAGCTGGCCACTGAGCAGGGGTCTGGGGTGAGGGTGGGAGACTCACGTGGCAGCATGATAGTCACAGGCTGGGAGAGGTACACTCCTTGGCTGTTCTCGGCCAAGCATAAGTAGGTGCCCAGATCCTTCATGGACAACCTGTGGACAATCAGTCTTTCTCCAGTTCCACGAGGTCTCCCATTGAAGGTCCACCGGAGCACAGGTTCAGGTGTGATTAAAGCCGCCCACTGCAGGATCACAGAGTAGTTGAGTTCACTCCGGAGGACACCTTGTTTATTTCCTGGGAATGTCACCAGCTGCACCCCATCATAGGTGGCTGTGCAAACAAGGAAGCAAGGTCACATGGGTGGAGACTGCTCAGAGAGGCCGAGCACTTCCTCTGTTCCCCACAGAGGCATCTGTTCATTCATTTACTCGCTCATTCATTCATTCATCAACATGTTTGGAGGGCCTGGTCTGTGCCCACTGTTGATCCAGACACTGGATGGAGCTGAGCTGTCCTCAACACATATGACTGCCAACACTGCATTTGTGGCTTCAGGGCATTCACTGGCTGCCAGAGCCTGCTCTGCTCATGGAAGCAGCAGCCAAAGCACTGGAGAGTGGGCACACAGCCTCCCACAGTGACCAGTGTGGACTGGCATATAAATACCCCAGGTCCCCTGCCCTCAGCTGGACCAGGGTAGAAGCCAAGGAGCTTCTGGAGGAGTGGCTAGATTCTGGATTATTTTGCAGGTAGAGTCCACAGGATTTGCTGATAGATTGGATGTAGGTGAGGGTGGTGGTAGTCAAGGGGTCCTCCAAGGCTTGGGGCCTGGGCCATTGGCTACTGGGAGGGCTCCTTACAGACAGCATACATCATCCTCACCATTTGTTGTTATTATTGAGTCACTAAGTCGTGTCCGACTCTTTGTGACCCCCATGGACTGTAGCTCACCAGGCTCCTCTGTCCAGGGGATTTCCCAGGCAAGAATACTGGAATCCGTTGCCATTTCCTTCTCCAGGGGATCTTCCTGACCCAGGGATGGAACCCACATCTCCTGCATTGGCAAGCAGATTCTTTACCGCTGAGCCACCAGGGAAGCTCCCCTCCCCACCTCCTCACCATAGTTCTTTATTTTTTTTTTTTGTTTTCAGGTGAAAGACTCTGAGGTCTGGGGGTCCTAGGGCCAGGACTCATGGTCAGAGAGAGAGAGGCACAGCTGGGATTTGGATATGATGTCATGGTGAGTGCTGGGGACCTTCATATGGAGCTGATTACCATTCAGTGCAATATGAAAAGTGAAAAAAAAAACTTCAATCCAGCCAAGGAGCTCAGAGAAGTCTTCCTGGAGGAGGCGGTGCCTAAGCTAAGCCTTGCAGGAGGAGAAAGAACCCACGGGTGTGGAAATAAGAATCAATGTAGGGGCTTCCCTCATGGCTCAGGGCAAAGAATCTGCCTGCCAATGCAGAAGACACAGGTTCGATCCCTAGTCTGGCAAGATCCCACATGCCACAGAGCAACTAAGCCCCTGTACTACAACTACTGAGCTTGTGCTCTAGAGCCCATGAGCCACAACTACTGACGCCCAAGCACCTAGATCCTGTGCTTGGCAAGAACAGAAGCCACGGCAGGAGAAGCCCACACACCACAACCAGAGAGTAGCCCCCACTCAGTGCAACTAGAGAAAAACCCACACAGCAATGAAGACCCAGCACAGCCAAAAATAAGTAAAATTATTTTTTAAAAAAAGAATTGATGTAATAGCCATCTAGATTGGACTCTTACTATGAGTCAAGCACCGTTCTAAACACATGGTAACTACAGCTCGTTATATTACTGGCTTGTTATGTTATGAATAAGACCCATGCTTGGGTGAAGTCATTTAATAGGTTGTTTTAGTAGGTTATAATAAGCATTTAGGGCTGCAGTCCATGGGGTCCCAAAGAATCAGACATGACTGAGCACATTGAGTGAATAATCAGCACTTAAAATGTGAAATGAGATGTTAAAGAAAGTATCAGAATGCATCACACTTAGCAATAATTGTTATTTTATGACACTTGTAAAGGCAAGTGACTTGTGATGTGTAGATATATGAACATACTGGGTCATGATTTAAAAAACTTGAAAACCACTGGATTTATTTGTTTAATCCTCACAACAACCCTACGGGGTAGATTTCAAATTTGTTATCATCCTTTTAATGGGAAAACAAGGGCTCAAAGAGGTCAAGTCCCCTGAAATACTCATGGCAAATATTTGCTTACTCTGTGCATGGCAGCAAAGATAGAAATGAGACTCTTCTGATAAGGAAGGAAAATAAGGAACCAATGAACAGGCTGGGGAAATAGCATACACTGGCCTGAAAGAGTTAAGCAATCCTAGTTTAACTGCTACTGATGCACTGAGCATGTAGCAAGGCCTGCTGCCTTTTACAAAGCTAATTCCTTAACCACTCTCAGACTCTATGTGAGGTACACCCTGCACCTGGGATTCACATTCCCCTACACTTCTTGTAACAATCCTCTATAGCATTCTTCCTTTCAGAAAGAAGATAATGGGCCAATAACCCTGAGAGACAGAAAGGCAGAGTCACTGAGCTGCCTGATGTCAACTAGGACTGTTTTGAAACTCTACAAAAGGAAGAAGAATACAAGACCTCCCTTACTTTGATCCTTATCACATACCCCAGACCATGAGGCCCATTATAAAGATTATAAAACTCCTCACTACCCCCTTCAGCGGGGACACAGTTCTTAATGGAGTAGCCTGCTGTGTTCCCTCTTTGACTGGCAAAGAAATAAAGCTACTCTTTCTCTTTCCTCCAAAACCCTGTCTCTGTATTTTTACCTGGCATCGCACACAGAGAACCAAGGTTTTGGCAACAGGTGCCAGGCACTGTTCTAGGTATTTGGTGTGGATTAATTCGCTTGTTCCTCACAGCACTCCTACAAGGGAGGGTCTACCATGATTCTATTTTTACAGAGGAGGATGCTGAAGCCCACAGAGGGCAAGCCACTTTGCAAAGGGACATGGCTAGGAAGTGAAGGAGCAAGGACTCCACGCAGGTGGTTTGGGTTTCAGAGTCTGTACACGCTTTAGGCAGAGTAGGCTTCTAGAAGAACTGGCCCTCAAATCACATAAATGTAGACTGATGGTGGTGGTGGTTTAGTTGCAAAATCGAGTCCGAATGTTGTGACTCCATGGCCTGCAGCCTGCCAGGCTCCTCTGTCCATGGGATTTCCCAGGCACCAATACTGGAGTGGGTTGCCGTTTCCTCCTCCAGGGGATCCTCCCGACCCAGGGATCGAATCCGGTCTCTTATGCCTCCTGCATTGGCAGGCGGGTTCTTTACCACTGAGACCCCTGGGAAGCCCAGACTGATGGACCTCAGCCTATTTCCCTCCCATTGGAGCAAAGCCGGTCACGTGACTCACTTTGGCCAATACTTCCAATGGCGGAAGTACTGGCAGGCTGGTTCTGAGCCTGGGCCTCCAGAGCCTTGCAGCTTCTGCTCCTTTGATAAGAGAACGAGCTCAGGCTACGGGCTGGAGGATGGGAAGGCTCTTGGCCCAGTTACCGCCATCGCCCCAACTACCAGCCAGGCCATTGCCAGACATAGAAAGGAGGCCATCCCGCACCAGTGCCCAGGCAATCCTTCCGAACTGGCTGACTGCAGACGCTGGAGTGAGCCCGGCTAAAATTAGCTGAGACCAGAACTGTTCACAAGAATCTTGAGCTTAAAAAAAATTAGTTGCTATTCTAAGTTCTGCGGACTGAGAACTCTGTCCCTCCCGCCCCGCCGTGGAGGGATGGGGAGTGAACTCACCCTTGACCTGTATCTGCTCCGTCGCACTCCTGCGCCCTGCGCTGGTTTCCATCACCACCGTGTAGCTGCCCGCATCTAAAGTCGTCACGTTTCTGATGATCAGGCTGCCCTGGGTGTCCAGCGTCTCCCGGCCAGTGTGGCCAGGCCCTGGGAGGCCCTCGGCAGAGAAGATCATGGCTTCTGGCCGGACTTCATGCCCTCGGAACCAAGAAGTGGAAAGAACCCCATCCAGGCTTCTGGGGACTGGCAGGTGGGCATCGGCTCCTTCGGTCAAGGGGTCCAGAGACACAGAGGAGGGCAGCTCCAACGAGGCAGAGCAGGTGCTGAATGTGAGCAGGGTGCCTTGTAGCAGGGTTGGAGGGAGAAGAGAGAGCAAGTGAGCAATGGGCCCAAAGGCAAGATGCTGCCCCAGCCGCCAACCCTTCCCACGCTGGTGAGAATGAGTGCCGTGGAGAGCTGATGTGACAAGGGTGATAATGAATAGAAAGGAGGGGCTTCTCAGGTGGCTCAGTGGTAAAGAATCTGCCTGTCAATGCAGGAGACAAGGGTTCAATCACTGGGTCAGGAAGATCCCTTGGAGGAGGGTATGGCAACCCACTCCAATATTCTTGCATAGAAAATCCCATGGACAGAGGAGCCTGGCAGGCTAAAGCCATGGGGTTGCAGACAGCTGGACACAACTGAAGCAACTTAGCATGTACATGCAATATATATTGCATGTATATATATATACACAATACCTATAAAATCTATATAATATATATATAATATATAATAATATATAACCTATATATATATAATATATATATTATCTCTACAACCATAGAGATAATTCCAGAAGTCCTACTTGCCTGGAGCATGGCTATTTTATTTCATTTCTAACCTTCAATCAAATGAGAAAAAGTCACTATTCAGTTTTTCCCTATTTGACCCCAGAACAGTTCCTTGAATCACTATATATAAATATAAATACAGCAGAATGTTAAACTTGACTTCCATTGCCGCAGAATCTCCCCGAAGGTTCCAGAGGCTGAGAACAAAACAACAGACACCAAGAACTCCCCATTCCCAACTGAGGTCTAGCTAACAGGGGTTGTTGTTCTATTAGTCACTCAGTCATGTCTGACTCTTTGCAACCCCAAGGACTGTGGCTCGCCAGACTCCCCTGTCCGTGGAATTCTCCAAGCAAGAATACTGGAGTGGGTTGCCATTCCCTTCTCCAGGGGATCTTCCCAACCCAGGGACTGAACCTGGGTCCACCTGCATTGCAGGCAGATTCTTTTCCATCTGAGCCACCAGGGAAGCCCAGCTAACAGGGGTTACCCATCACCAGTTCTGCCAGCACTAGCCACTCTACCCCTGCCAAGAGAGAAGGCTGAAAGCTCATGGAGAAGAGGAGATGGCTCAGAGTGAGGTTTTCTGGGGGACTGGAGGTCCCCACTGGGGCTGGGATTTTCCTCCACCTCCTGCTAAGTGATGGGGGGTGGTGCTCCAAGGGAACCTCTTGGAGTGCTGGAGATGTGTGCCGTGGAGTTTGTGGGAACTTAGACCTGTAAGTCTTCAGGTGACAGATGGAGGCGGAGTGGGCAGGATGGATGTGGTCCACACCTCCTGCGTTTGGTGGGACAACAGAGATGTCCACGAGTTTTCCATGAGCCAGTGTGAATGCCGCTGAAGGAGCCAGTCAGAGCTCCGAATGGGGGCATCTCTGGAGCCTGTCCTGGCAAAAAGCCCCATAGGAGGCGACTTGCTGGGTAGATTCCCCGCCCAGGAAGATCCCAGCATCATGCCTCAGCCACACAGAAGGCCTTGTCCCCACCTTACCACTACAGTAGCCAAGTTGAAACCTTCCTGCACCCTCCTTGCCTTCCTCTCCTCTACCCATGGCCTTGGGGGGTGGAGGGGGTGGGCACAGACCTCTGGGTGGGGAGAAAGGACACAGAGAGACATAGAAACAAGGCCCACCACATCCCACTACATCCTCACTGCAGCCTGGCCCAGGTCCGAGCTGGGGCAGAAGTGAAGTTCTCAGCTGTGGCTGAGGTTTTGAAATTACACAGAACTGGACTTTTTGAGGCCTGGAAAAAGAAGCAATTCATTTACTTTCCAAGAGGTAAATGTGGGTGGCTTCTGGAAAGTGTGGTCTTGGTGGCCAGATCATCTGGAGTCAAGTCCTTCTGTTACTTTCAAGCTGTGTGGCCTGGGGAGGACCCATAACCTCTTTGTGTCTCAGTTTCCCGCTCTATGAAATGGGGCTTGTGTAACTCTAGCCTTCTGGGGTTAAGAATTAAATGTTACTACATGAAAGCACTTAGAAGAGGCTGACATGTAGAAGTACTCCGTCACAATGGCCTCCTTTTATTATGATTGTTATACTATTTTCGTTGTTATTGTTGTTATTGAAAAATTATTATTAGATATGGGTAGCTAGGGTCAGACAGGGTGCTCTGGTGGAAAGGGGCTGGCATGGGGGTACTGAACTCTTACTTTGCCTTTGCCAGCCACCTGCTCTTGAGCAAGTGACCCCACCCCTATCTGAGCCTCACTTTACTCCTTTGTAAAAGGGGTCAATCACAGGGGCCTCTTGGGGATTTCAAGAGCTCTTGTGTGTGGGTTGCCCATGCTGCGTGGGCTGTAACATGACCAGAGTCAGAACTCAGAGTGGGGGCGTCTCTGATTTGGATAAAGACTCTCTCCCTCCCCAGGGATGTCTCCTCTTTGTCCCCAACCCGTGAGTGCGGCCCTTGTCTCTCACGCACCTGTTAGAAGCAGCCTTGTCCAGGCGGGGCTGTGGCTGGTGCCCAGAGACCATCTCATGCTGCGTTCTGTCCTGCAGAGGCGTAGGCAGCCGCGCAGGAGAGGTCACCCTTCTGGAGTGGGGTCCCCTAGACCACACAGTCAAGTACACAGCCTTAGCCCCGCCCCTGCGAGGCCCAGCCCATTCCCTGGCCACACCTCCACAGTGCCCAGCCTTGGTCTCCAGTGATGAGCTGGGAAGTCTCTTCTCTAGCACTGGGTTCCTGGCAGTGGTGGGTGGGGAGGAGGCTGGGGAAGGGTCTTTGGAGAAGAGGCTCTGGAGTTGAGCTTGCCTCTCTCTCCGGCTCCTCCTCCCATCCCCTCCGGACCGGGAGAACGGTGAAGACGAAGAACTAGGACAGGACTGTCCCTGAAACCCCACATCAGAGGCGACGATGGGCCAAAGGTCATCAGGTAGGTGGGGAGCTGGGCCTCGTGCTGGCCTCCTGACTTTGCTCCAGACCTCCAGACTATTAACTCTGAGCCTCTGTAAAATGAGGGTGTTGATAACAGTGCCTTCCCCAGGGTCAGAGGGGCCCATGCACACATAAATCAGGTGCTCAACAGAGTGTCTGGCATGTCATAGGTACTCAAAAAATGGCTGTGGCTATTACAATAATGCTAATTACAATGATTATTATTGGTATCTTGGATGTTCTCGAGTCATGATCAGGAGCCCTTTCTCACGGCTGTGCTCATATTATATATCCTAAATTTTGGATTCTAGAAGGAGAAGCTACCAAAACTTCTTTCTCTCATCCTTTTGGCCCTCCAGTTCTAGTCTTTCCTTCTCAAGTTAATAATAATACTGCCCAAATAATAACTTGGATTACTGAACAACTGTTGGGTGCCAGTTATCGCCGTTTACAATTGTTTTCTGGTTGGCTCCTCATAGTACCTTGAGGGGTTGGTATGAACATCCTCATTTCCCAGCAGTGCACAGAGGCTAAGAAGTTCACCCAATGCCACACAGCTATTCATAATGGCTTTTGTCAGTTCTTGGAGTGAGCCACCTCAGGGCCTTAGCACTGCTACTCCTTCTTGGAGGCTTTCACAAATCATCTCATGACTGGCTGAGATGAGAATAATAATCATCTCATTATTCTAATCTCAAGTTAAATATCAATTCAAATAGTAATTCCCCACAAAGGTCTTCCCTAACACCTACTGTAAGTCAGCCCCCTCCTGCTTCTTGCTAGCAAGATACACTGCTTTATTTTCTTTATAATATTTAGTATTATACAATCTGAAATCATTTCTTTTTTTGTCCATTTGTTTATTACTTGTCTCTTATCCCCCACATCTACCTCCCTGGCTAGAATGTCAGATCCAGGAGGAGCCCTTCAGTCGTGTTTGGCTCATGACTATGTCCCAGGGTCTAGAACAGTACTAATACCTGGCGCATCATGGATGCCCAATAAATTTCCTTTAGTGACTGCATGAAAGAATGAATGTTGGAAATAATGAAATAATGGGAGTGTTGGAATTTGAACTCATATCTGACTCAGAAGTTCCTATTTTTCTCTCCCAGAGATGTCTAGGTTCTACCCCACCCTGGGACAAAGTCTTCCCCTTGAATCTCTAAAAGTAGTCATCATCAAGTGACAGGGTTATGACTTTACTGGTAATAACCATACTGCCTTTTTTATGATTTTTCTGAAGGCCTCTGCTAGGGCAATTAGCCAGGCCAGGGGACCAGGGATGGGTAATAAACAAATATTTGAAGTATGGTTAATAACCATCTATGGACGAGAACTCTGTGGTTTCTGCTCCACTGGTATTCACGTTCTTTTATCCACGTGACAACAAGTGGAGCTTCTTTTGAGAAACCAACTTCCTCTTGGTTCCAGGGAGCCGAGGAGCCCAGATCTGACCAATCAGAGCACTTTATACGCTTCAACCACAGTGACTGAGTGAGGGCTGGACTTGTGACCCAAGCTTAACCGATCAGAGAGTTTTAGCCCCAAGCCTCAATAATTTCTTGAGACTTGGGCACATACCCAAAGCAGGCCAAGGAGGAGCAAAATGAGGACTTTTACTGGAATTCTGGGAAATATAGCACTGCTTTCTCCTGGGCTTGCTAAGCAGAAGGGATCTAAATGTGGAGCTGCTTGGGGCCCTCTTTCTACCTTGAGTGGAGAGGCTGTAAAGGAATGAGGCCAACACACAGGAAAGCATAGGCAGAATGAATAGAAATTTCAGGGGCTATCATTTAAACACCTAGATCTAGCTATGCCTGAATTTGGTACTAATGTTGACTTCACATTTTGTATTGCGTGAGTCTATATATTTCCATTGATCTTCCCAGACCAATTTGATTTGGGATTCAGCTACTTGTCTCTAAAAGAAATTTGATTGAAAGAAAAAGTGAAAAATAGAGTTTTGAGACCATATGATTTGGGATCTAGCAGAGACTGAGGATGGTAGGGGAAGCGCCCTGTGAAGGAGATGGTTAAACTGACCCTGGGGGAGGAGGAGGATTTAGCAGGTCAGTGTTTCACAAACTTCAGCCTTTCTCTTACCACATCATAATACCTTCCACATGCACACCCACATACATTTTAACTTATTTACTTAATAGTTTTCCTTAAAACAACTCAACTAAAATAAGCTCAGCTCAGTTTTTAAACACTAACATTCACAAAATTATATACTAATATGCAACTTATATTAATGCAGGTGAAAATTAAAACATAATGATGAATATAAAACATATTTTTCCACATAACTGTTGTAAATTTTTTGGTGTGTCACCAAAAGAATACGAGCCCCAGTCTGTTGCTTCGTAATGTGAAGACACAACATTTCTGAACTGTACCTCGAAAATAAAATTAACTCTACCTTAAAATTTTGTATCATGAGGTGTTTTTTGCAACCACAATTTAAAAAAAAATTTTTTAACCAGAAGAGAGCCAGGAGCAATCATGTACATAACTTGTCTTTACAGTTTAAAATAAATCCTTGCTTATAATCCCAATAAATAGCAAGAATTACATATGTAGAAATCATAACAAACCATCATCAAATCCGTAGTTAACTTGGGGAAGGGACTGAATACTCAAATAGGAAGAAAGAATGCAAATGGGAGATGTAATATCTAATAAGTTACTTCTCTTTAATTAGAGTCAGATAGCTTAGTCTATCATCACTAGAGATGTCATGTGAATATTATGTAGCTTCTCATATGATGTGATAAGAAGAGCACTTCATCTCTATGGTATTTCTCCCCTCCCTTCAAACCTATAATCCCAGTCTGAGAAAAACTTAGACCAACCCAGACTGAGAGACGTTCTACAAAATATCTGACCAGTATTCCTTAAAACCTTCACAACCATGAAAAACAAGGTAAGACCAAAACTGCCACAAAGGAAACCCAGGAGACATGGAAACAACATGTGATATGGTCATCTGGATTGCATCCTGAAACAGAAGAACTTTAATGGAAAAATTGGTGAAATTAGAATACAGTCTAGAGTTTAATGGAAAAGAACAAACAAACAAACATGAGTCGTACTTGGAGGACATAATCCTGACATAGCAATTGCTAACATTTACAGAGAACTCAACTCCGAATGGCACACCGCTGTAAACACTTTACATCTATTAGCTCATTTATCTTTTCAGCAGCCCTCTGAGGCAGGTGCTGCCATTCCCCTGTTACAGAGGAGGAATCAAAGGCACAGAGAGGGTAAGGGACTTACCTAAGGTTACACAGCTGGTGGATGGCTGGGCAGGCCCAGGGGCCAGTCTCCAGTCTGTGATCTGAAACATTATATACAACAATCTTTTAATGTCATTTGGGAAACAGACACAACATGGTAAATCAACTATACTCCAATAAATTTTTTTTAAAAAAGTCATTTGGGCCTTCTAACATCCCTAAGTGGTAGATATTATTGTTTTCCTATTTTCATATGAGGAAACAGAGATACATGGTTGAGGTTAAATAAATTGTTCAAGGTCACACACATGTAAGTCACAGTCACCCCAAACCCGCCTCACTTCCTTCCTCCTGTCCTCAGACAATGCATTCCCTGAGGCACAGGTCAGATCCTGTCCCCTTGGCTCCTTGAATACTTGTAGCATCATTTATTTCTTCGTGTGTGTGTGTGTGTGTGTGTGAGAGAGAGAGAGAGAGAGAGAGAGAGAGAGATGGTGCATCGGAGGAGAGTAGTAAAGCATCATTTAAAAATATTTATTTTTCATTGCATTGTGTATTTGTTGCTGCACTCGGGCTTTCTCTGGTTCCGGTGAGTGGGCTTCTCGTTGCAGTTGTTTCTCTTTTTTGCAGAGCACAGGCTGTATAGTGTGCATGGGCTTCAGTAGTTGTGGCACACCGACTTAGTTGCTCCCTGGCATGTGGGGTTTTCCCAGTCCAGGGATTGAACACCTGTCCCCTGCATTGGCAGGCAGACTCCTAACCACTGGACCAGCAGGGAAGTCTAAAGCATTGTTCTATTAATAGCAAGTTATTTATAAATAGCCAGTGTGGGGCAGTTCTGGACAGAACTGTGAAATGCAACTTGAAGGCCAAAAGAACTCCCTGTCCCACCAGGGGCTAAGTGGATGCTGCTGCTGCTGAGTCATGTCAGTCGTGGCCGACTCTGTGCGACCCCAGAGATGGCAGCCCACCAGGCTCCCGTCCCTGGGATTCTCCAGGCAAGAATACTGGAGTGGGTTGCCATTTCCTTCTCCAGTGCATGAAAGTGAAAAGTGAAATTGGGGCAAACCTTATCCCATGTTTCACATTTCCATGGCAGGATGTCCTGCCATTCATCCACAGGCCCTTCCAGGGGGTTTGGAAATATCTGCCTACATTTTGCTTGTCACATGCCTGAGGATGAAATAGCACTGACATTTATTGCTGTAAAGATCCAGCAATAATAGATGGGACTGTCCCACACACCAGAGATTTGTCTCACCTAAAAAGCCAATAGCAGAACTTTCCTGGTGGTTCAGTAGTTAAGCCTTGGTCCTTCCAATGCAGGAGGCAAGGGTTTAATCTTTGGTTGGGGAATTAAGATCCGACATGCTGTGCAGCCAACAAATAGAAATAAATAAATACTTAAAAAAAAGAACAGGCCAACAGCACACCAGTTAGAAAGGTGGGATTGGAGTAAGGCTCGTGTGACTCTGGTTTTTGTCCTATTTTGTGTTCTCTTGTTTTGGATCCGCACATTTTGGTCTGTTGCCTCCTGTCATGTGATTATAGGGCCTGTGGGAGGTAGGTTTATAAGGAAGAGAAACTAGTGGTGCCCCCATCCCTGATCTATTAGCCTCTTCTTTAATAGTTAAAGAAATTTTAGTGGGGCCCTTAATTGTTTGGAATAAGGACTACATTTCCCAGCTTCTCTTACAGCAAGTGTGGTCATGTGACCTGATTCTGGTCAATGAGACATGAGCAGAGGTGGAGTTTTTCGGTCATGGTCATGTATGGATGTGAGAGCTGGACCATAAAGAAAGCTGAGCGTCGAAGAATTGATGCTTTTGAACTGTGGTGTTGAAGAAGACTCTTGAGAGTCCCTTGGACTGCAAGGAGATCCAACCAGTCCATCCTAAAGGAGATCAGTCCTGGGTGTTCATTGGAAGGACTGATGCTGAAGCTGAAACTCCAATACTTTGGCCACCTGATGGAAAGAGCTGATTCATTTGAAAAGACCCTGATGCTGGGAAAGATTGAGGGCAGGAGGAGAAGGGGACGACAGAGGATGAGATGGTTGGATGGCATCACCGACTCAATGGACATGGGTTTGGGTGGACTCTGGGAGATGGTGATGGACAGGGAGGCCTGGCGTGCTGCGGTTCACGGGGTCGCAAAGAGTTGGACACAACTGAGTGACTGAACTGAACTTAAAGGAAGAGGGCCTCCCTTTCTCGTTTTCTCTTTCTTCAGGCTAGGGGACATCGTGAGCTGGCATCCTGGGCCAAGGGGACAAGGGTCATAGTATCAAAGAACCCTTGGCACCTTCACAGAGCAGAGCTGCACACCAGTTTGGACTGCGGCAGGAGAGAGAAATGACATTTCTGTGTAATGCAAGCTATCGTTATTTTGAATATGTCATACGCAGCCAAATTTTAAGCTGTTCAGTTTGGGGCAGCAGAAAGGAGGGGAAGGTGATGGTAAACCCATTGGGCCACAGGACTCGGCCATGTTCCCTGCTATTGCTTATAGTTCAGGTAATAAAACCATCATGTTATCCTCCCTCTTACTCACCCCTGCATCTCTTTCTCTGTCTCAATTATTACTACCTGCAGACCAGGACAAGGGGTGATATTCACTGAGATCTTCAATATCCACTCAGTTACTGGTAGAAAAATGGGTGTAAAGAAACCAGAGGTTATCTGGACTTTCTTCTGGAAAGCAGGCCTTACTTAGGCAGGGGAAAGATCAGCCGTGGAGTTCCCCCTGGATGTAGGAAGCTGAAGAGAAAATGTCCCAGGGGTTTTAGATTGTTGCGTTTCTTTGCTCACCATCTGAGACTTTCCCCTTCTAGAATACCTTCCAGTACCACAGAGGGTGGGAAGCTATATTTCCTTACTTCCCTTGAAGCCAGACTTCTACCAATCTGACATACTTGCATGAGACTTGGAAAATGAAAGTGAAATGGAAGCTTTGCTCATGATGCTTCTGCTATGGATTTTTGTAAAGCCAGTCATGGACAGACTGGTGTTTATTCTCAGGCACCACCAGTGACTGGCTTTGTGTGTTTTGGGAGACTCTTTGTGAATTCAGCAAGTATGAATTCAACAAGTAAGGCCAGTACAGACCTACTAGTTTCATTGTGCTTCGCAGAGATTATGTTTTATACAAACTGAAGGTTTGTGGCAACCATGTGTTGAGCAAAGTGATTGGTGCCATTTTCCCAACAACATTTATTCACTTCATGTCTCTGTGTCAGATTTTGGTAATTCTCACAATTTCTCAAACTTTCTCATTATTACACTATTTGTTATAGTGGCCTTGATCGGTGATCTTTGATGATGTTACTGCAACTGGCTGAAGGCTCAGATGATGGTTAGTGTTTTTTAGCAATAAAGTATTTTTAAATTAAGATATGTGCATTTTTTTTAGACATAATGCTATTGCACCCTTAATAGACTCCAGTCTATTGTTTAGACTCCAGTCTAACTTTTATCTGAGCTGGGAAACCAAGAAATTCCTGTGACTTGCTTTATTGTGATATTCACTTTATTGTAATGGCCTGAAACTAAACCTGTAATATCGGTAGGTGTGGATCTGTCCCTTTCAGCCAATTTAAATTAATCTAGGGCTTCCTTGGTAGTCTAGTGGTTAAGAACCTGCCTGCCAATTCAGGGGATATGGGTTCAATCCTTGGTCTGGGAAGATCCAATATGCCAAGGGGTAACTAACTGCTTGCCCCACAACTACTGAGCTTGTGCTCTAGAGTCCATGCTCTGCAACAAGAGAAACCAACACAATGAGAAGCCCGTGCATTGCAACTAGAGAGGAGCTCCTGCTTGCTGCAACTAGAGAAAGTCTGCATGCAGCAATGAAGACCCAGCATAGCCAAAAATAAATAAATAAATTTATTTAAAAAATCAATCCACTCTTAAGTCAAATCATATACATAGGAATGTCATACCACCAGATCTTCTACCTTCCCAACATATACGCTGCTAGCACCTTGATCCTGGACTGCTGGAAGTATGAGAAAATTTTTTCTGTTGTTTAAGCCATCTCATTATTGTTGTTCAGTCATTAAGTCATGTCCAACTCTGTGACCCCATGGACTGCAGCACATCAGGCTTCCCTGTCCTTCACTATCTCCTGGAGTTTACTTAAATTCATGTCCTGGAGTTTACTTAAATTCATGTCCATTGAGTCGGTGATGCTATCTAACCATCTCATCCTCTGCCACCCCCTTCTTGTTTTGCCTTCAGTCTTTCTCAGCACCAGGGTCTTTTCCAGTGAGTTGGCTCTTCGAATTAGGTGGCCAAAGTGTTGGAGCTTCAGCTTCAGTATCAGTCCTTTCAATGAATATTCAGGGTTGATTTCCTCTAGGGGGCTTCCCGGGTAGCTCAGTTGGTAAAGAATCCGCCTGCAATGCAGGAGGATTGGGAAGGTCCACTGGGTTGGGAAGGTCCACTGGAGAAGGGATAGGCTACCCGCTCCAGTATTCTTGGGCTTCCCTTGTGGCTCAGCTGGTAATGTGGGAGATCTGGGTTCAATCCCTGGGTTGGGAAGATCCCCTATCCCCTTCCCAAAAGAAGGGGAAGGGAAAGCCTACTCCAGAATTCTGGCCTGGTGAATTCCATGGACTGTATAGTCCATGGGGTCGCAAAGAGTTGGACACAACTGAGTGACTTTCACTTCCAGAGCTTTTCTTTCAGGATTGACTGATTTGATTTAAGCCACCTAGCCTGTAGTATTTTATTAAGGCAGCCCTAGCAAAGTAATTCAGCAGGTTAATGGGGGCTTTCAAATGAAGCAACATCAACTTTTGAAGTCTGGGTTTCTTATAAGACTCCTTTATTCAAAATACATGTACAAAGAGGATTTCACGAGCCAACGTCTCTGCTTTTCAGAAGCTGTAGAAGAGACATTGTTGCTGAGATTTCTGTTACCAGTTAAAACAGCCTAGAGTTTCAAGGCAAAGTCTTGCAATCATACTTTTTTTTTTTTTAGTGTTAAGAAAACAAAGAAGCAGTCTCAATATGGTCAAAACTTACAATGTAAAGGTAAATGGGATTAATATGATTATTAACAAAGAGAACATGAGTCATGCAACAGTTTGCATCTATTAAAATGAAGAAGTTGGAGAGAAAAGTGAAAATTGTAGTTTGAGCTCTATCAGGATGGCTGTGAACCCGAGTCAGTCTTTTGGACTCAGGTTCTGTCACTTTTTATTTTTAATGTTTTGACTAGGAAGGCGATACTCTGTCTCTTTTTAAAATTTGTTTGGCTGCACCAGGTCTTAGTTGCAGCAAACAGGATCTACAATCTTCATTGAGGCATGCTGGATCTTTAGTTTTGGCATGTGGGATCTAGTTCTCTGACCAGGGATCAAACCTGAGCCCCTTGCATTGGGAACGCAGAGTCTAGCCACTGGACACCAGGGAAGTCCCATAAATAACCTGTCACTTTTAAGCTGTATACCATTTGGAAGTTAATGGTGACATTCCGCTATCCCAAATATTGGGGGGGGGGGGATCTACCTCGCACAATTGCCTCACTTCTCAGAGAGTTGCATTTGAAAAACTGTTTTCTTGCAAAGTTAAGAAGTCCACAGTGGTGACAAGTCCAGTCTTTAAGTCTTATGTGGGTTGGTGGGGCTCCTCCCCTTAATGTTCAGCTCACATTTTAAAACCCTTAATAGACCTGCCTTCTTGCTGCCTGTGTCTCTGCGCCTCACCTCATATCATGCTTAATTGAGTGGGGACTATGATCAGGTGAGAAAATCAGCCTCCAAAATATCAGTTTGGTTGCATTTGGTTGCAAAAAAAAATGGATAACCCAACTCAAAATGATTAAAAAATCTGACATGTATTATCCTATGTAGCAGGAATTCCAAGGATACGGCAGTTCTGGGTTGGTTAACCCAGCGGCTCGGTGGTAACACCAAAGACCCAAGTTCTGCATCTCCCTTCACTGCCCTCAGCAGGTTGAACTCTGAAACCAAATCCTTTCACAGTCCGGGATAGTCACTACGTGGGCCAACAACTTCCAAAGGCAGAAAAAACGAGCCTGGTAACTAGCTCTCTTTAAGACAGAATAAAATCTTTCCCATCCGCCACCCCCCCCCCGCCCCCGCAGAAGACGTCATCTCACTTGGTATTGGTCAGAATCAGGTCACGTGTCTATTGCTGGTGATAGACGCATCATGATTGGCTCAGCCATTAACCAATCAGGACTCTTTTTATTTTGGCAGGTTCCTGTGCTTAATTCCCCACAGAGGGCAGGGGACACGGTGGCCATTTTACAGCTGGGGGGCACTTCAAGCGAGGGAGACAGGGAGGAATGGATGCTACTGGGAGGTACCCTACCAGCCTCTGCTCGTCTCCCACACCTGCTACATTTGAGGCACGTAGCCACCTCACCAAGCCCCATTTACAGCCTTCCCTTCCGCCAGTTCCAGTCTCAGGCTCTTCCCTCTGCATTCCCTCACACTTCAAAGCAGCCCTTAGGAGAAATCCGCCTGGTGGAGACCTGGGGCCTTCAGTCAACAGCCAAGGGAATGAACCATCTAGAAAGATCTTTTCACCTTTAGTTGACTGCTACTTTTTCTCATCTTGACCGATATGTCTCTCATCTCATGAGAGACACTCTTAGCCAGAACTACCCAGGTAAGCCGCTCCTAAATTCCTGACCCACAGAAGCTGTGCTTAAAAAGTTTTTCTTTCTTTCTTTTTTTTTTTTTAAGCCATGAGTTTTTGGAGTAATTTGCTACACAGCAGTAGGTACGCTCCTTCACGGAAACCACGTGGATTCATCTGATTCAGTGAGATAATAGATAAGCACATGTGCTTGGCACATGGTACGGTCTGTTTAAATGCTACCTATTACTATTTAAGTATTTCCTAAGGCTTATCAAACTCCCCCTGCCCCCTCAACGATTTAAAATCAGTCTCTTTTACATGTAGACTTAAGCTGAACTGAGCCGTGTACCAATCCTTGGGAAGTGGGTGGCATTGCAGTCTCAAGTAGCACTGAACAATGGAAATATATTGCATGCCACAGATACATTTTTAAAAATTTCTAGGAGTTACCTTTAAAAGCAGAAAGACAAAGACTTCCCTGGTAGTCCAGTGGTTACAACTCCACCTACCACTGCAGGGGGTATGGTTTTTGATCCCTGGCCCAGGGAAATAAGGTCCTACATGCTGCAGGGTGTGGCAGGCTAAGGCCTGTGGGCAAAAATTGTAAATAATAACAAAAAGCAGACAGGATAATTATTTTCATCTGTTTGCTACTGTGTACATAAAATTGGTTTCAGGTGGTCATCATTCTGGTGGATTTGGATTTGTTAGTAATTGTAACTGAAGCTAGATGTAGTTAAGATATATCGCTTTAAGAATCATTGAAAATTATAACTTGAAACTTGGGTATTATGAATTATTAGTGAAAGAAAAACTAGATGAGAATGTAGTATTCTTATACATTTAGAGAGACTCGGATTTGGTATTTCTTACACAAAATCGGTTGTCATGACACCTTTTTTAATTTTTAAAAATTGTTATTATTTTTGTTATTTCTTTTTCTTTTTTTTTAGCTTCTGGCTGTGCAGCGAGGCATGTGGGATCTTAGTTCCCCAACCAGAGATCTAACCCATGCCCCTGAATTGGAAGCTCAGAGCCTTAACCACTGGACCACCAGGGAGGTCCCTTTTCAAAAAATTTTTTTTTTAATTTTTTGACACAGTTTTAATAGAAGTGAATGGGTACCATACTCAAAGAGATTACTATCATGTGAATCTGTGCCAGAAAACAATAACAGCAACTAAGTTGGATGTTTCTTCCTTAAATTATTTTCAGTTGTCCAGATGAAAACTGTGACATTCTTAGCGTGGTATTTGATCTTCTTCATGTTCTAATCTCTACCAGCATTTCCATTCTGAATCTCACTTCCTCCATATAGTCTCCACCAGAATATCTTGAGGTGTATACTCTATATGTGGCTACAGCTGAAATAGCCCTATTATTTGAGAGTGGATAAAATCCAACTGGGCTTCCCTGGAGGCTCAGTAGTAAAGAATCCACTTGCCAATGCAGAAAACATGGGTTGGATCTCTGGATCAGAAAGATCCCCTGGAGAAGGAAATGGCAATCCTTGCCAGTATTCTTGCCTGGGAAATCCTATGGACAGTGGGGCCCAGCGGGCTACAGACCATGGGTTCACAAAGAGTCAAACGTGACTTAGAGACTAAACAACAACAAAATCCAGCTCTTCTTCAAGGGCCACCTGAACTTCCTCCATGGTCCCTTTGGTAACCATTTACCATTCTGCTCCCAAAGCACTGGACCCGTACCTCCTTCATAGTTCCCATCACATTTATTTGAGGGAACACCACAGCTACACTCTGTGCTACCTGAACATAAGGATGCTGCTATGTCTGTGTACCCCCAGGGCCCCCAGGCAATGGAGGCAATATTGAACATATGCTTAATTGATTGGTACAGGAGGTATATTACATGCCAGAGAGGTACTTTGCATTCCTGTGTATATATCAGAGTCATTAGTACAGCTCTGTGAACATACAAAGATACTCGGGCTCCATGTGAGAGCCACTAAGTCAGTGTCTCACAGGGGTGGGCAGAAGCTCCACACCTGATTCTAATGCGGGAACAATTGAGTTTGTAAAGAGGTCAGTATAAACTGGAACTGCCAGGGAAGGTTTGTAGAGGACACGCCATGTACCAAACTTTGAAGTTTTAGGGAAAGATGTATCAGGTAGAGTCGAAAAGCAAAATTACAGATGTGAAAGTCAAGATGACTGTAAGGAAGCCAGATTTTTGAATAGATGGTTTATGTGAGACTGATAGCTGCTAACTGTGAGCATGGTAGGACGAGATCATGGGGGATTTTGAAAATCTGTGGAGGTTCAAATCATTTTGCTCTACACTTGAAACTAACAAAACATTGTAAATCAACTATACTTTGATTGTTTTTCAAGTGCACATTTTGATGTATTTAATCCGTGTAACCACCACTGGGCTTCCCAGGTGGTGCTGGTGGTAAAGAACCTGCCTGCCAATGCAGGAGACATAAGAAACACAGGTTTGATCCCTAAGTTGGGAAGATCCTCTCGAAGAGAGCATGGCAACCCCCTCCAATATTCTTGCCTGGAGGATCCCTTAGACAGAGGAGCCTGGCGAGCCACTGTCCATAGGGTCACAAAGAGTCAGACATGACTGAAGCGACTTAGCATGCACGCATAACCACCACTATAGTCACGATACAAAACATTTTTGTGACTCCAAAAGATTCCTTTGTGCTTCTTTGCAGTTAATCCCCCCATCCCAGGCAACCACTGATTGGCCTTTTTTAGGGGAAAAAAACTGGATTTGTGTCTCTCAGCATTCTCATCAGGGGAATTACACTGAATGCCTTCTTTTGAGTCCATTCTGAGCAGTCATTTAACTCAGCATGTTTTTGAAATTCAGCCACATGGTTGCTTGTCCCAGTACTTCATTCCTTTTTACTGCTGAGTACAGTTAACCCTTGAATAACACAGTTTTGAGCTGCATGGGTCCACTTACACGCAAATTTTTTTCAATAAATACCCAAGAATATATGTGTAGAACATCATGTGCAAGCCTTGATTTGAGGTGGCTATGGACTTCCCTGGTGGCTCAGACGGTAAAGCGTCTGCCTACAATGTGGAGACCCAGGTTTGATCCCTGGGTCAGGAAGATCCTCTGGAGAAGGAAATGGCAACCCACTCCAGTACTGTTGGCTGGAAAATCCTATGGATGGAGGAGGGTGGTAGGCTACAGTCCATGGGGTCGCAGAGTCGGAAATGACTGAGCGATTTCACTTCACTTGATCCTTACATAGGCATAAGCTGAATATATTTATATATTTAATATAAAATTAACATGTTAGCTTTCTTAGTGTTTTTATGACTTTGCTTTCAAAGAATTAAATTCCAGTATATCTTTCTCCCTCCCCCTCTTAATTGGAGAAACTGTGTGTCAGCCTATACTTACTTAGATAAGTGATTTTTTTAAAAAAAAAAGCGACAAGGTTCCCAATACTGTATTATGAATATGACTGTAATACTTGTATGCCATAAAAAATTTATAGACCCCCTCAACCTAGTTCTTCTGCTCCCTTTCCACCCCATTGGGATGTGGACCAGGATACCACTGCCTTGCATAACTCTGTTGGATATGCTTTGTGAATGGCGCCTCCTGTTGGTGGAGGTGTGTTTTTTAAAAGGGGACGTTGGTAGGATAGGTGTCCAGACAGTGGGCCAGGGGAGAACTGGGGGTGGCAAGAGACCAGAGCCCCTCCCCATTTACAGCTCTTGGGAGTCACAGGTAAGCATTCATTGTTGTTGCCTCATGGGAAGTCTGGATTATTGATTAGTGTCAGCCAATAGGTGCCAGTAGAAGCGTTGTGTGGGCCTTCTCGGGGTTGGTCTTAAAGAATTTTTCTAAGCCCTTTGTCCTTTACAGTACTGACTGGAATGTGGATATGATGGCTGGAGCTCCAGCAACCATCTTGGATCACAAGTTATATACTGAAGATGACAGAGCAATAATATTGAAGGAGGCTGGGTACTAATGACTATGAAGCTGCCACATTAGCCCTGGATGCCCTACCTCCAGACTCTGTGTAAAAACAAATTAATCTTCCAACTTGTTTAGGTTATATGATTTGGGGGTTTTCTTTTATGTGCGGTTGAACCTAGTCTTCACAAAAATACTCTCTCATGGAGAAGAAAGTCAGGATACAGCCTGTCAAGGCAAGTGTATCTCTTGAATTTCTTTTGGGACTGCATGACAGGAATCCCACTGGAAGGAAAAAGGAAAATTTGTTGTAAGGGAATTCCAAGATAAAAGTGGGGCTGTGTTTCAAGGACACCCAGACCAGAAGCTCAAAACCTCTGCAGGACTTTTTTTCTCCCTTTCATATCTGCCTCCCTCTGTACCTTGCATTCATTCAGCTTGACTTTTTCCACGGAGTCAAGAACATAGCTCCTTATAGCCCCTAAGCTCTCTTGCATTTTTGGCCACCCAAAGGGAAACACATTCGCTCAGGCTCCCCTGGCTGGGAATCCTGAGTGAGTACAGTGGTGTACTGGAGGGGTGCTGACCTGAGGCCCTGATCATGGGCAGAATCTGAGCTTCCCTGCCTCACAGCCTCCCAAGCCATGCCCACTGCAACCGCTAGTATCTGTCTCCCCAACCTCCCCATTCCTTTTTGTCAGGTGTCCCTTGTCCTGATTGTGCCAACTAGAACAATCCCTGAGTCACTAAAATCTGGTCTTTTTAGATAAACTGAACAATGGGAGGAAATGTTGGTGACATAATATGGACTGGACTGAGAGCGTGATAAAATTGCTTATTCTGAAACCTCTGAGCTCAGCTTCTCAGTAAGATTCAGTGATCTGAATTAAGGGTGGGGACTGCAACCTGGCCTGTGGGTGGCATAACCCAGAGGTTGAGGGCATAGTTATGGAGCCAGCCTGCCTGGGTACAAGTCCTGCCTTCATCATCAGCCAGCTATAAGCCATCAGACAAGCTATTGTTCCTTCTACCCACAGTTTCCCTATCTAAAATGGAATCGTAATGGAATCTACCTCCTAGATTTGTTAGAAGTAACAGTCCTAGGATAGTGCCTGCTGGGTAGTGAGTGGCTCAGTTCAGGAAGCTTCTGGGTCATAACAAAGTATCAACACTTATACAGCCTAACACTATACACAAAAATAAACTCAAAGTGGATTAAAGATCTAAATGTCAGGCAGGACACAATAAAATTCTCAGAGGAAAACGTAGGTAGAACACTACAGCAAGATATTTTTGGACCCACCTACTATAGTAATGAAAATGCAAACAAAAATAAACAAATGGGGCCTAATTAAACTTTAAAACATTTGCATAGGAACGGAAACCATAAACAAAAATACAACCCATGGAATGGGAAAAAATATTTGCAAACAGACCAACAAGGGATTAATCTCCAAAATATACAAACAGCACATGCAGCTCAATATAAAAAACAAACCCCCATCAAAAAATGGATGGAACATCTAAAGAGACGTTTCTCCAAAGAATACATACAAATGGCCAACAGGAACATGAAAAGATCCTTAACATCTCTAACTATTAGAGAAACACAAATGAAAACTGCAAGGTGTCACCTCACATGGGAATGGCCATCATCAAAAAAACCTACAAATGGTTAATGTTGGAGAGCTATGGAGAAGAGGGAACCCTCCTACACTGTTGGTGGAAATATAAATAGGTGCAACCGTTACGGAGAAAAATATGAAGTGTCCTTAACTAAAAATAGAGTATCATGTGATCCAGCAATCTCACTCTTGGACATATATCTGGAAAAGATGAAAACTCTAATTCAAAAAGATACATGCACACCAGTGTGCATTGCGGCACTATTTACAATAGCCAGGATATGGAAGCAGTCTAAATGTCCACTGACAGAGGAATGGATAAAGAAAATGTGGTACATATATACAATGGAATGTTACTCAGCCATAAAAGAGAATGAAACAATGCCATTTGCAGCAACATGGGTGGACCAGAGATTGTTCTCCTGAGTGAAGTCAAAGACAAATATCATATGATATCACGTATATATGGAATCTTAAAAAGTGATACAATGAACTTATTTACAAAACAGAAATAGAGTCACAGATGTAAAAAGCAATCTTATAGTTACCAGGGGGATAAGAGGGGAGGGATGAATTGGGAGATTGGGCTTGATATATTCACACTAATATATATAAAATAGATAATAAGGACCTACTGTATAGCACAGAGAACTCTATTCTGTAATGACCTTGTGGAAAAAGAATCAAAAAAGAGTGAATATATGTATACATATAACTGACTCACTCTTGCTGTAGAGCAAAAACTAACACAACATTACAAATCAAAAAGCAAAACAAAACAAAATACATGCAGCACTGCATCTGTCTACTAGGTCTGAATCCCAGTCTTTCCACTTGCATTTGGTGGCTGAGGCTTTGAGCAAAGCCCCACTCTGTGTCTCCATTTTCTCCTTTGAGAGGAGAGAGCATTGTGAAGACTGAAGGGGCCAGGATGCGTTACAGTTGGGACAGAATTAGTACTTGCTAGATGTTCATTCTCAGGATTGTTACTGTCTTCAGTCCTTCATAATGGCTGCTGGAGCCAACTCCTACCAGATTGGTTGAGCTGTTAAATATTCAGGAATGCCAGCTCCTTGTGAAGCCATTAGTAGCTTGAAATTGGTGGGAATATGCACTCCACAGAAGCTGACGAGCAGAACAAATCAGGGCTTTTTTCTTTCAGGGGACTAGTTTACTAGCACACACCATGACCGCCATTCCATGTTTCCCGGAAATCCTCCTCTGTTGCCCACCTCCCTTCTGAGAACCAGAACAATCTTTTCAGCTGTTTCTTGTAAGTTACCACATAGGACCCACCAGCCCTTCAAGCCCCACGTGGGAACTCGGCGTTGCCACTTCCACTCTGCCCTGTTCCCAGTACATCCGTGCTCAACCCTCCCATACCTTGCACTCATCCCCAGCACCTCTCTGTCTCATACTACCCGATCCAGTAGGTCATCAAATCCTGTTAGCTCTACCTCCAGAATATCTCCTGAATCTTCCATTGCTTTCCCTGTGGGTCCCCCTGCCTCTGACATCCCAGGCATCCACTGGTCACCTTTCTGTCGCTATAGGTTAGTTTACATTTTCTCATCTTTTATATAAGTGGCCTCACACAGCAGGTACTTTGTTTCCACCTGGCGTCTTTTACTCAGCATGACAGTTTGGAGATTTAAGCATGTTACTGAGTTATCAATAGCTTATTCCTTTTTATGGCTGTACAGTAGTCCATTGTATAGAGTTTGCATCATTTGTTTATCCACTCCTCTACTGACGGACACCTGGATCGTTCCAGTTTCAAGAAACTAGGAATACCCTGGTCTGGGCCCTGTCCCCCATGGCCTGGGTCATCATAGTCTCCCCTGTCTCCCTGATATTGCCTTCTTGCCCCCACCATCTTTCCCCCACATATAGCCACAGGGATTCCATTAAAACAGAAAGTGTGTCTTTGTTCTGCTCCCTCTCAAGCAGAGTAAATATCAAGTCCTCACCTCACCGACATATTCACACACACACACACACACACACACACACACACACCCAGTTAGCTTTCTGCCCTCCTCTCTCACTACCCCTGCCCACCACACTCATTCTCCTTTGGCCACCCCCGCTCCTGGCTGTTTGTTACCACACCATGCCAGCCATGCTTTGACTCAGGGTAGACTGCTGTCCTCCGCCCAGTCTGCTCCCTCCATCTGGATGCTCCTCCTTTTGTAAGGACACAGTCCTAATGGATGAGGGCCCACCCTGATGACCTCAGCTTGATGAGCGCAAAGACCCTTTTTCCAAATAAGTTCACATTCACTCCAGGTCCTGGGAATCTGGAACTTCATCTTCTTGGTAGGAACACAGCTTAACCCACAGTAACTGTTTGGTCTCAACTTGAGCTCCCCGTGGAGCCTAAGAGTGCTCCGAGGCCTCACTTTCTTTCCCACAGTAGATCAGCTTTTCTCTCCACCCAACCCTGCCTTCCTCACCACCTCACAAGGCTGGACCTGAGAACTCTGTCTCCTGGCAGACCTCTCACATGCAGCTTCCTATCTCAGAGTCTGTTTCCAGGGACACCAGGCAAAGAAGGATGCAGGGAAGTCTGGTAAAGGACTTGGAAGGGGCCACACATTGTGACCCCAGTCTGAAGCCAGGCCTGTGCCTCAGCCTGCTTCTGTAGCAGGGCGGTGAAGACCTCGTGCTGGATGGCCAGGGTTCAGATTTCAGTCTTGTCACACACTGGCTGTGTGATCTTATAAAACTACTAATACCTTCTTCCTAGGGTTGACATTTTGCTGGTGGCTCAGTGGTAAAGAATCTGCCTACCAATGCAGGAGATTCCGGTTCGATCCCTGGATCAGGAAGTTCCCCTGGAGAAGGAAATGACAGCCCACTCC
Source organism: Cervus canadensis (assembly GCF_019320065.1). Taxonomy (NCBI): domain Eukaryota; kingdom Metazoa; phylum Chordata; class Mammalia; order Artiodactyla; family Cervidae; genus Cervus; species Cervus canadensis. The sequence goes on along the minus strand of NC_057403.1, from coordinate 17,288,508 downwards.
AGTATTCTTGCCTGGGAAATCCCATGGACAGAAGAACCTGGCAGGTTATAGTCCATGGGGTCGCAAAAGAGACACAACTTAGTGACTAAACAGCAACAGGGTTGATGTAAAAGATTAAGTGAGTTAATCCAGTAAGGCTGTTAAAACGGTGCCCGGCACTCAATAAATGTTTACTTGCATTATCCAGGTTTAGATCGAGCTGGTCTGCAGACAACACCTCCACTTACCCAAAGAAGGCAGGTTCTAGGTTCTGAACTTCTGCTTCTAAATCTTGGGTGACTTCTCTGAATGAGTGGCTTACCTTACATTCAAGCCCTCTGGAATGTATTTGCATCTGAGTTGTAAAATTTTACATTACATTTAGTGCACAATGAAAGCTAAATTTAAATTTTATTTTAGAAAGGAAAGGTGCTTAGGCGAATTGCTTCAAAAGTCCACAAAGTCTTGCCAAGGTAGATAAAATAGAGGTGTATAATATAATGCTGCCCTTTGCAAAAAGCTGCAAATTTGAAAAAAGTTTATTGTAAATGAAAAATTAAATCCAAGTGGCCTTCACATCTTTAAAAAAAAAAAAGTATAACATTTCATTTTGAAATAGTTTAACTCAAAAGAAGTTGCAGAAATAGGAGAAGGGTTCTGCCGGGAGCTGTTATGGGAGGTCCCGCCCGTGACGAGATCATGAAGAAAATACCGGGCAGGCAAGGCCGTCCGGGACCCCATCCATGACGAGGTCACGAGGAAAAAACCTGACAGGCAAGGCCGTCTAGGATAAGGGACCCTCCAGGTTGGCCTCGGCCTCTACCCCACCCTGTATCCTCCCCCCTTTTCTGCTGTTGTTCTTGTTTGCCCTGCTGCGGATTCTTGTGTTGCCTGCCCAGAGCTCTCCTGCTCCTCTTTCACTGGATGAGGACCAACTTAAAACCCTAATTAATAAATCTTCTGGACGCTGGTACCCTATGAAGGGGCCAGAGATGAAGGAAGTGCTTCCATTCAAACATTTTGCTGGCATTTTGGCTTGTTTGATAAATGTGTGATCTCATTGCACAAAATGCTCTTGATTGTTCTAAACATCCTAAGCACAGTACGCTAACAAAAGAAACTATTAAGCATAGGCCCCTTCGCAGGATGAGAAAAGCTCCACAAATATGGTAGCCACAAATGTGCCTAATAGAAATTACTTTAGGTAGAGATTAGCTGGCGACTTCTTGCAGGTAGTTTAACTTTTAGACTAAGAGCCTGTTTTGTGCCATATCTGCTGTTTCTGCAGTCCTTTGCATTTCTGTTCTGTAAAAATGTAATCCTATCTAGTTCCAATAAAGATGAGCTTATTAGAAAGAAAATAGATTAATTATAAGAAAAACAGGGTTGGCTACTGAAGTTGCTTAAGTCCCACCAGGTGCAAGCCATAAAATGTTAGCAGGCCTGAAGGTCAAATGATAAGAAAGACTCTTGTGAACGAAAAGTATGTGGGTGACATCCTGTTTCTGTTGAAGGTCAAGTTGCTGTAATGTTTTGAGATGCCCTGTGTGTAAGCAATATGCACTTCCCCCAAAGATGTTGTTAAGGGTATAAAGGGGCCGTGCAAAAATAAACTTCAGACTTAGCCCCGAGCTTTGTCTCACTCTCTCTCTCATTCGCCGATGCCGTTCATCCTGAGGGTTCCCCTGGATCTTGCTGGGGCTGGACCCCGGCAGGGTTCCTGTGTGCACCCTTCACTTACGGAGATGTTTTTACTCACAATACTACTGATACCAAATGTGTGGTTTTCTTTTCTCATACTGTCTCTGAGTTTCTAATGCCAGCTAGCGTCCTGCAGTTCAGTATGAAAACTGCCCAGAGTCAGTCAGACTCCACAGGTTAGGGGCTCAGCCCAAAAGAATGCCTCACTTCAGATGCCAGTAGCAAGCATTGGGTCCCCAAGTTACCTGAACTTCACTCAGACTTGGCTACAAGGTTGGAGGTTTCCACAGCCCCCTCCCTTTCAGGTTCAGTCATTTGCCAGAACAGCTTATAAAACTCAGAGAGGCACTTAACTTGCATTTTGTGATTTATTATTGGTATTTTATGGCTGAACCTCGTGGCATGTGGGATCTTTGTTCCCTGACCAGGGATCGAACCCATGCCCCCTGCACTGGAAGCATGGAATCTTAACCACTGGACTGCCAGGGCTGTCCCTCTGTTTTGTTTTGTTTTGTTTTTTTTATAAAGGATGCAACTCAGAAACAGCCAAATAGAAGAGATGCATAAGGCTAGGTATGGGGTATGTGTCTTCTCTGGGAGCACCACCCTCCTAGAAACTTCATGTCTTTTCCAACCCAGAAGCTCTCTGAATCCTGTCACTTAGGGTTTTTATGGACGTTTCATCACACAGGCATGATTGATTACACCATTGGCCACTGGTGATTCATTCAACTTCTAACCCCTGTCCCTTCCCCAGAGGTCCAAGGTGGGATGAGGGTTAGGGTTAGGGTAAGGGTTAGTTTAGGGTTGGGGTTAGAAAGTTTGACCCCTCTAATCATGCCTTGGTCTTTCTGGTGACCAGCCCCTATCCTGATGCTTTCTAGGGACCCCCAATGACCAATCACCTCATTTGCCTACACAGAACACTCTCGCTTTGAAGATTTCAAGGGTTTTAGGAACTGTGTGCCAGGAGCTGGGGTCAAAGACCAAATATTAATTTCTATTGTATCACACCCAGCTTTCCCTCAAGGTTCACATTTTACATAACAATAGCACCTTGTCAAAATCAGGAAATTGATATTGGCAGCACTGTTAATTCAGTATCACATTGTTTTTTTAAAGAGCCTAGAAAAACGAAAGAATGAAAAAAAGCCTTTCAAGAGGGTGTGAGTTATAGGTAAACTATGCAGAGTGGGTTGGATCTTTAGGAAACCATCTGCCAGATGCCTGTTTTCGGCAAATTCCCCAGCCAGCGGCTGCAGGCTGCTAGACTGGAGTGTGAAGCGCCAGGTGGATGCAGGGCCTGATGGTGAAGTGCCAGAGCCCTGGGTCCAGCCAGTCTGTCTGCTGTGAAGTGATTATGATACGATTTCAGATCCACTTGTTTATGACAAAAACGAAGTTGTTTTTAAGAGTGAAGGTGTTTTCAAGGATAAAGGTACTATTTTGAGGTAAAAGTGAAATCGGATGTCAGGATGTCATCTTCCACATCTGTGGTTGCTGATTAGCACTTAGTGGCTCAGCTGCTCGGAGACCCCACTGGGGGTTTGTCAATAAGAACAGGTGAAAAGGCAACTATGGGCATCAGGTGTTTAGAGCATAAATGTGCAGAATTTACGAGGACCATCCAAGAGTGTCCCGTCTGGACAAAACTATCTTTTGCTGATCTAAATAAATCTCTCTGTGGAATCTAAGAAAAAAAAAAGGGGGGGGGGTGTGGGTACAAATGACCTTACAAAACAGAAGTAAAGAGTCATGGATATAGAAAACAAACATAGTTACCAGGGGATAAAGAGGAGAGGGATAAATTGGGAGACTGGGATTGACATATACACGCTACTATATATAAAATAAAAAACTGATAAGAACCTGGTGTTTGGCACAGGGAACTCTACTCAATACTCTGTAATGGCCTATATGGTGTGGTGGTTGTTTAGTCGCTAAGTTATGTCCAACTCTGTTGACACCCCGTGGACTGCAGCACTCCAGGCTCCTCTGTCCTTCACCATCTCCCAGAGTTTGCTCAAATTCATGTCCATTGAGTCAATGATGCTATCTAACCATCTCATCCTCTGCCACCCCCTTCTCCTTTTGCCTTCAATCTTTCCGAGCATCGGGGTCTTTTTCAACAAGTTGGTTCTTCGCATCAGGTGGTCAAAGTATTGGAGCTTCAGCTTCAGCATCAGTCCTTCCAATAAATGTTCAGGGTTGATTTCCTTTAGGATTTACTGGTTTGATTTCCTTGCAGTATATGGGAAAAGAATCTACAAAGAGTGGATATGTGGATGTGTATAACTGACTCACTTTTCTGTACACCTGAAACCAATCAACTGTACTCCACATTTTAAAAAGAGAAAAAGCAAAAATAACTCTCTGAAGACCTTGAGTCTTTAGCTTCTGCCACTGCAAAGGCGACTCTTTCCCCCTCAGGGGCAAAAAGCAGTCAGCAGCCTAGAGAAAGATCATCCTGCCAGCCAACACCTACATTTTCCCCTAGCAACGTGCTCTATCAATGAAAGGACTTTTGTTTTCCCTGGTTGGTAGCTGGACATCATCTCATGGTTGGTTAAGCAGCCTCTCTCAAGAACCAACTTGTATAAGGGTACAGCTCAGCTAAATTTGGGCTATATTTCTTTCGTCTTCCCTTGCCTGGAACAATAGTGTAGTTCATCTGTCACTGATTTGCAGAAAAGTGAAAGTGTTAGTCATTCAGTCATGTCTGACTTTTTGTGACCCCACGGACTGTGACCCACCAGGCTCCTCTGTCCACGGGATTTCCCAGGCAAGAGTACTGGCATACGTTGCCATTCCCTTCTCCAGGGGATCTTCCCCACCCAGGGATCGAACCCAAGCCTCCTGCATTGTAGGCAGAGTCTTTACCGTCTGAGCCATCCTTCTTTATTGACTTCTTAAGGGACATTATCTTGTATGCTGCTGGCTTGTGAAATTATTAAAATTCCCACAGTGAGCCTGTTAGATAAAATATTTGACAAAGACCATCTCAGTCTTTAAGCTCAATTTGCCCCAAACAAAACACTGTCCCACTCCTACTTGCTTCTGAGAAAGAAAACATTTTGTCCCCGAACTGAAACTGAAGCCCACCATGTTCTGCATCTCTACTCACTAGAGAAATGTACAGATCACTAATCGTGGAGCCCCTTTGCTGGGCAGACCCCCCACCTGACCCTTTGGAGATGGACTGTTGGTGCCTGGCTGCTAATTGGCTTCTGCTAGGGGATCAACTCTATGGCCTCAGGTGGACTGGCTTCGCTTCTCAGAAGTTGCTTATTATTTCCAATTAATGTCTCCTGCCTAAAGATGTCCTCCCACATCTAATGCTACGCTGATGAGAATGTGGTGCTTTGACATCCTGGGGAAATAAACAAGACTGTGCCTGGCTGCTCTGCTCTCTGCCTGCCCACCTCACCGGGCTCACTCTATCTGCTGGTCCCCCAACCCCAACCCCGGCCTCCCACCACCCCCCGCCTCCTGCAACCCCACTGTTGGTGATAAATCAACTTTGACACATGCTCAAGACTCATTTGAGAAATTTATGTCTAGCTTTTCCCACGTGGGAGTCTGGGATGGATTAGAAGCCCTGGGGTGGGCGAAGGAGGGGGTTCTGAGTGTCCCCCTCTTAGTGCCCACACCGCAGTCTGGGAAGTATTAGACTTCAGGCTCTGGAGCCAGATAGGTATGGTTTGCTGCTGCTTCAGTCATGATGTTGTAGGAAGGGGGACCCCTTCCAGGGCCCGAAACTGGACTCTCGTCTAACACTCGGAAATGAATTGTCCGAAGAGACACATGTGCTGACAAAGCAAGAGATTTTATTGGGAAAGGGCGCCCGGGTGGAGAGCAGTAGGGTAGGGGAACCCAGGAGAGCTGCTCTGCCGGGTGGCTCACAGTCTCGGGTTTTATGGTGATGGGATTAGTTTCTGGGTGGTCTTTGACCAATCAATCTAATTCAGAGTCTTTCCCGGTGGCGCACGCATCACTCAGCCAAGATGGATGCTAGCGAGAGGATTTCTGGGAAGTGGACGTGTTGCAGGAAGGGGGACCCCTTCCAGGGCCCGAAACTGGGCTCTTGTCTAACACTCGGAAATGAATTGTCTGAGGAGACACATGCTGACAAAGCAAGAGATTTTATTGGGAAAGGGCACCCGGGTGGAGAGCAGTAGGTAAGGGAACCCAGGAGAACGGCTCTGCTGCGTGGCTCGCAGTCTTGGGTTTCATGGTGATGGGATTAGTTTCCAGGTAGTCTTTGGCCAATCACTCTAATTCAGAGTCTTTCCTGGTGGCGCACACATCGCTCAGCCAAGATGGATGCTAGCGAGAGGGATTCTGGGAAGTGGACAGACACACGGTGTCTCCTTTTGACCTTTCCCAAACTCTTCTGGTTGGTGGTGGCTTATTAGTTCCGTATTCCTTATCAGGATCTCCCGTCATAAAACAACTCATGCAAATGGTGCCTGGCCAGGGTGGGCAGTTTCAATCAGTGTGCTTCCCCTAACAATGACTTAGAACAAGAGACTTTTATTGCTGAGCCTCAGTTTCCTCCTCTGGGAAATGGGTATTGAATAGTACTTATCTGTGAATCTGTAAAATTGCTTTTGTTAATTGACTTCCAAGGACAAAATGTGGAGAAGCATCATTCTCTAAAAGACTCTCAGAGACTTGGATATTTGAAATCAAATTAATGAGAATGGGACATTCCACTTTTGCCTGAGGGGTCTAAATAACTGACCTGGAGACATAACCTCCAGCCCCAGCCCAGGTTCAGAGCTTCAGATAAGGGGTCTCCAGGCTCAGTGTTACATATTGAGCTTAATTTCATAGCTTCCAAGGAAATGGGACACTGAGTTCTTTTTGCAGTCCAGGCCTTATTGATTCGCTTGCTCACAGCCCTGCTTTTCTTTGTCAGTCAATACACCAAGTCAGGAATTCCCTGGCAGTCCAGTGGTTAGGACTGCAGCTCTCACTGCTTAAGGTAGTTCCCCTGGTTGGGGAACTAAGATCCCACAAGCTGCTTGGCATGGCAAAAAAAAAAAGTATCATTTAAATTTCACCCACACACTACCCTTCCCCACATTTCATATAACCCTAGGTCTTCTGCTGGGGGAGAGAGCGCAGGGGATTTGGAAGTCCTCTGCTGCAACATGAATAAATTTGAGTTGTCAAACTGTGGGAAATGTTCCCAGTGTCCTTATCAGATAAATTTGATCATGCCTTATAATTTCTCTGCCAGGGCTGAAAGAGCTAATGCAGAGAAAGTGTTTAACAGATTTCTTGGCTCATGAATGGTTTTAACCGCATTTTACAAGTTTTCTGTATTATGATGCATCTGGGGCCTTGCTGACCCTTGACAGCCTACAGAGTTGGCTGATTCCTGCTGCTGCTGCTAAGTCACTTCAGTTGTGTCCGACTCTGTGCAACCGCATAGATGTCAGCCCACCAGGCTCCCCCGCCCCTGGAAGGCTGATTCCTAGAGATAGCAAAAGGCTTGCCTGCCAGCAGGCCTTTCATATGCAAATTAACCAACCCAGAACTCGTGTCCCCAGCCGCTTGCTTTTTCCGGAACGCTCCGGTTTGGGCCCAATATTGCCCTTCCTTCATTACCCAAGGGCCAAGTATCAACCAACTAGGGACAGCCCCTTATGCCTCAGGGCCCACTGAAATGATTCAAACAAGCCAATTTTAAGCTGACTTAACCCTGCTTCCCCGGTTCCCTCCTGTATAAACCACAATAAAGGCTCTCACCCACCTCCCCACCCAGGCCTGAGACCAGCCTCAGTGTTCTCTCATGGGGCCTTTCATGGCTTGGCTTATCCACCTCATCTTGGGACCTGTGAGTCATCACCTATCTTTCCATTGGCAGTTGACTCCTGATCTCTTGGCCTCACCACGCCTGAATAGAAATAAAATCTACATTCTAAAACGTCCACTTGTGCTCACGAACCCATCAGTCAGCCCCGACTCCAGTCCGGCCCAGGACTAGCTTGTTCACATCTGCCCGCCGACACAAACGACAAAGCCAGCAACTGTACCAAAGGGCATCCTCTGGTCACTTGCAGAGGGAAGCAGCTAGATTCCCAGAGGAGGAAGAAGAAGGCCAGGCAGGACCCTCTTGCTGATCCTTGCAGAACTGCCTGAGCCGAGTCTCCCAGGAGCCCCCTGGAGCCAGCTGTGTCTGCTTCCGCCTTTTCCCGGAGGTTCATTCTAGGGTGAGCTTCAGGGCTGGCCATCTCTACAAGTTGAGCAGCAACTGTTGTGTGTTATCTGCATTTTCAGCTAGGAGAGAGGCCTGGAGAGCTTTCTGCTGATTCTCCAAGGAATCTTTAATCCTCCCTAGAAGGATTATGATGAGAACAATCTCATTTCAAACCTGCCCCAGTGATGTGGTCCGAGAAACATGCTGATAGTTGCTTTTGGGGAGGAGGGTGGGTGGGGGATGAGGGGAATCAAGGGCAGCATCTGTCCCTGGCAGGCTCTAGCTCATGCTTACGTGGGCATCATCCTTTGTGAGAATTTGACCTGTTTATGTCCTGCATATTTCTCTTCTAAATGCATGAGAAAATTTTTGGAGTGTTGTAAAACTGATGTGGCAAAATGTTATAATCATTTATGAAATTGACGTAAAGGAATGTAGATGTTCATTGTGCTGCTCTGACCTAATTAAAATTAGAAATTAGGTAATTTAATTCATAATTAAATCAATTCGTAAAATTTAATTCCTAATTAAAAATTAGGTAGAGGGCTTTCCTGGTGGCTCAGAGGTAAAGAACCTGACAATGCAAGAGACACGGGTAATCCCTGATCCAGGAGGATCCCACAGGCTGCAGAGCAACTAAGCCTGTGCGGCACAGCTGTTGATCCTGTGTTCTGGAGCCCAGGAGCTGCGACTGTTAAGCCCATGGACTGCAGCTACGGAAGCCGGAGTGCCTTAGAGCCTGTCCTCCACAACAAGAGAAGCCACTGCAATGAGAAGCCTGTGCACTGCAACTAGAGAGCAGCCCCGGCTTACCTCACCGAAACTAGAGAAAGCCTACACAGCAATGAAGACCCAGCACCGCCAAAAATAAATAAATGAGCTATTTTTTAAATGAGGTAGAATTACAAAGAAACGAACACATACAGTGAAACTAAAGGCAAATAAAACTTTCCCAAAGAAACAGGCCAGAGTTAGACCATCTTCTCTGTTCTCTCCCCTTGTCTGTCTTGCTTTAGGTTAATTAACAAAACTTCCATCTTCCCCTTTCAGGAAATCATTAAACCTGCCACCTTCCCCAACCGTCACCACCTGCAGTCTCCCAAAAGTCTCCTGGCCCTGCCCAGGCTTGGAGCTTCAATATTTTCTAGGGAGAAAAAAACACCAGTCTTAGATCTCAAGTCCAAGATGTCAGCTCTGCCACTTTCTAGGTGTATTTATTATATATTGCTGTGTAAACAAATTGCCCCCAAAGGTGGTGGTTGTTCAGTCGCTAAGTCCTGTCCGACTCTGCGACCCCATGAACTACAGCATGCCAGGCTTCCCAAAGATATGTGTGTCTGTGTGTGTGTGTGAGCTTAGTCACTCAGTCATGTCCAACTCTTTGTGACCCCATGGACTGCAGTCCGCCAGGCTCCTCTGTCCATGGGATTCTCCAGGCTAGAATACTGGAGTGGGTTGCCATTTCCTCCTCCAGGGGATCTTCCCAACCCAGGGATGGAACCCAGGTCTCCCGCATTGCAGGCAGATTCTTTACCATCTGAGCCACCAGGGAAGCCCAAACATAGTGGCTTAAATAAGAAGCAGTGATATCAGCCCTGTGGGAGTGGCATGCCTAGTTGCACCTGTGTGAGGGGTCCTAAACCAGAACCACCCCACAGAGCCCTTCCTCCATTCCTGACCCATAGAAAGTGGGAGAGAAAATAACGTGATTGTTTCAAGCTGCTCGATGTTGGGGTAATTTGTTTTGCAGCAATAGTAACTGGGGCACTAATCCAGGATGCCTTAAAGAAAACAGGAAGGGGGAAGGGAGGGTATGCTAGGGGACAGCACATGTTGTGAGAGGGCTCAGCCAGGTCTCAGAAGAGAAAGGAAAAAGAAAGAGACAATGTCAGAGCAGCATCAGTGCCCCGCACTACCTCACCTCTGTGCATCTCTGTCCATCTTTCTCCTCCTCTCCTGCAGCTCTGCTTTCCCTGTCTCTCAGGGCCTGGCATGGAGAAAGCAGGCTTCCTCCAGCTCCGTGTTTTTTTTTTTTTTTTTTTTTCAACTCAGTTTAATTTTATTTGGCCGAACCATGGGATCTTAATCGCCCAACCAGGAATGGAACCCATACCCCCTGCAGTGGCAGCATGGAGTCTTAACCACTGGACCACCAGGGAAGTCCCCAGCTCCCATTTCATAACTTCTCTTTGAGAGGCTGAGCCAGAATCTCTTGGTCTTAGTCCCAAATTCCCTGGGAAAGAGATTTTTGTCAGCCAGTGCCAGTCAGGTGTCCAGACTGGGATTCTGAAGTTGCACAGGTGTGCTTGCCCCTGCCCCAAGGTGGCATCTGGCCCCTCCTCTCCCTGCCAGGTTGGACGTCTGGTCCAAAGCTGGAGGTAGAGGCAACGGGTGAGTTTGGGGTCCCCAGAAGCAGTTCCTGTGACCAGGATTCAAGGTCATGTGGTCGATTTGGCTGCAGGATCCCTGGAAGCACCTGTAGAGGGTGGGGACATGGGAGGAAAGGGAGGCAACCCTAGGGATACTGATGAGCAGGTGACTGCTGGGGACCTCTGAAAACCATAGCGTGACATCCCCTCAGTTCCCCTCTTTGGGAACAAGGCTGTTGTTATGGACCAAATCTTGCTCCCTGACCCTGAAATTCATGTGTTGAAGCCCTCACCCTAAGGTGACTGTATTTGGAGATGGGGCCTCTTTATAGGTTTCTTCTTTCACCCTTTGTTATGAATAAGTAACTAGTGGGGAGGTGCTTTGAGACTATATAAATCTGTTCCTTATCACACATTTGCTTTTTGAGTGAATTAATTTATTTAAATCAGTATTTATGTATCAGTATGGACATGTGGCTTCCTGTTGATCCCTTACATTATAATCTTTTATCATGTATTATGGGTTGAGTTGTATACCCCCCCCCCAACTTAAAATCTATTGAAGTCTTAACTCCCCAGGACTTCAGAATGTGCCCTTGTTTGAAAATAGGGTCATTAGTTAAGATAAGGTCAGACTGAAGTAGGGTGGTCCCTACTCCAACATGACTGGTGTCCTTTTAAAGAGGGGAAATTTGGACAACGACCCGTGGGGAGAATGCCATGTAAAAATGAAAACAGAGATCAGGGTGATGCTTCTACAAGCCAAAGAAAGCAAAGAGTGCAGCAAACCACCAGAAGCAGAGAGCGAGGCAGGGGACAGATGTTCCCTCAGAGCCTCAGAAGAAGCCAGCGCTGCCAACACCTGGATCTTGGACTCCAGGCCTGTGAGACAAATTCGTTTCTGTTGTTTGAGCCACTCTATGGCACTTGGTTACATCAGCTGTGGAAATCAAACAAGTTACTATGATTTATTCTGATGTCCCAATTATCCCTTTTTAGGCCAGAGGACGTCAGGTGACTTCTGCATCCTCTCGACATGACCCCATCCTTCCTTGTGCACGTCTTGACTTTCCGGCATAACAAGATGTCTCAGACTCACCTTGAACTTTTGCTGCCCTGGCTTTCCCTGGTGGCTCAGATGGTGAAGAATCTGCCTGCAGTGCAGGAGACCCAAGTTTGATTCCTGGGTTGGGAAGAGCCCCTGGAGAAGGGAATGGCTAACGCACTCTAGTATTCTTGCCTGGAGAATTCCATGGACTGATGCGGTCGCAAAGAGTCAGACATGACTGAGCGACTAACACACACACACAGTCCCCTCAAAATGAGCCCATTCTACAAAGAGCCCTGGTTCTTGTTAGTGGTTAATGGTACTTCGAGGCCAATATCTGTGTGCTCCATACCGTTCAGTGCACACACACGTTTACGTCTACCTGTATCTCTTGACGACCTATGGAGAACCTCGAGTTCACACTGATGCCTAATTCCAGCCTAGAGCCACAGTGTCATGCTGGCTTCCTCCCTTCCTGCTTCAGACCTCACCACTTTGACAGTGAGAACCCCGCTCCTGTAATCGTGGATTCACTTGCTTATGTGATGGACCCTGTTGCATGTTATGGGTGGCCTTCTCCCATGCCTACTCCCTGCCTCCATGTCTCCTTCACACTGGGCAGACTCTGACTCCCTTCTCTGGGCCAGACGGCCCTCCCGCAGCCCCTGCCTACTAACTCTGTCCCACCTAATGGCTTTTGTCCCAGAGTGTTCAGGGAGAGGCAGGAAATGACCACTGTGGAATCACCATGTCTATCAAGTGGAGTATCAGGACTCCAGGAGCACAAGCTGACCCGATGTCTGTTTTTTTTTCCCTTCCTTGTTCCTGTGGACAGCTATGAGGACAATTCCTCCATGCCCTTTGGACACAATATCAGGCAAAATGCAAATGTTTCAGATCCTCTTCAGTAATAAAAGACTCTGAAACTGCCTTTTGTCCCAAGAGCTATCTCGGTTCAGTAATAAAATTATGCAGCACTGTTTCATCATGACAGCTCAGAACATTACCAAGATTCTTGCTTCCCCAAGGCGGCTTCAGACGGGGAAGCTGAGGACAGAAAAAGGGTAGGACTGCTGTGCAATGGCTGCAGATAGCAGCCACCTCAGTCGTGTCCGCAGCCGGTTGCTCTAAGGGACCTTGGAGACAGCACTTTCCAGTGGACATTCATGACTGGCCTGCTGTCCCCAGTCTAGGCTCTAGACGGGTATGTGCAGTCCCTTTGGAAGGCCCCAGGGCATAGTTGCCAGTGTCCACATTGGGCAAGTCATAATGTCTGTCCGCACCAAGCTGCAGAACAAGGAGCATGTGATTGAGGCTTCTCCACAGGGCCAAGTTCAAGTTCCCTGGCTGCCAGAAGATCCAAGAAGTGAGAATTTACTAAGTTTAAGGCGGATGAATTTGAAAACATGGTAGCAGAAAAGCGGCTCATCCGAGATGGCTAGGGGTTAAATACATCCCTAATGGTGGCCCTCTGGACAAATAGCAGATCATGTGCTCATGAGAGCCTTGGTGCTGTCCCCTCCTTACACATGCTCACTAATAAACCCTACTTCCCTGTCAGAAAAAAAGAACAAAAAGAATGGAATATTCTCCTCTATTTTCTCTGCTTGGGATTCTGACCCCCTCTCTCCTCGCTCCCTCACTCCCTTTAGAGCTGGGCCCTGGCATGCATTCTCACAGCGTGCATGCTCAGCCGTATCCTACTCTCTGGGACCCTATGGACTGTAGCCCTCCAGGCTTCTCTGTCCACGGGCTTTCCCAGGCAAGAATACTGGGTTGGGTTGCCATTTCCTCCTCCAGGGGATCTTCCTGACCCAGGGATGGAGCCCGATTCTCCTGCATTGCAGGTGGATTTTTTACTGGAAAGTTCTGGATGGCTGGGCCCAAGTGGGACAGGCTCTAGCACTACTGTTCTCCCCTCAGGGGGGCACTGGAGCTGCACCCAGTCACCCAGCATCAGAACTCATGTGCCTGCCTCCACGTTATAATCACAATGATAAAGAACATGCTAGGTACTGTTCCGAGCACACTCCATGTGTGCCTTGGGCTGGGTGCTCTGGAAAGCTGACATCAAGGCTGAGTCAGCAGTGCAAGAGGTTTGGTAGGAAGACACACCTGTGACAGGAGAGAAGCAAGGGACACAGACCATGTGCTGACTTGACAAAGTCCCAGCCCCCTGGGGAGGAGCTCTGGAGCCAAGACAGCCCCTTGGAGAAGTCTTGCGCAGGGCAGAAATATGCAGGCTCCAGTGGCTCCACGAAGTTCAATCACTGAGGATGACCATCCCCCAAATAGCGTAAGCGCAGTTTGAACCTCAGACACAGCCTTCACACAGAGACTTGGGCATGAATGTCCACAGCAGTGTCTGTCTGTTCATGCATTATTCATGACAGCCTCAACTGGAAATCATCCAAATGTCCATCACCAGATGAACAGAGAAACAAAATGTGGGCCATCCACACAGTGGAGACCTCTTGGCAAGAAAACAGAATGAGCTCTTTTGTTTTAAAGAAATGTTTTTTTTTTTACTTTTTTTTTTAAAATTAGTTGGAGGCTAATTACTTCACAACATTTCAGTGGGTTTTGTCATACATTGATATGAATCAGCCATAGATTTACACATATTCCCCATCCCAATCCCCCTCCCACCTCCCTCTCCACCCGATTCCTCTGGGTCTTCCCAGTGCACCAGGCCCGAGCACTTGTCTCATGCATCCCACCTGGCTGGTGATCTGTTTCACCATAGATAATATACATGCTGTTCTTTTGAAACATCCCACCCTCACCTTCTCCCACAGAGTTCAAAAGTCTGTTCTGTATTTCTGTGTCTCTTTTTCTGTTTTGCATATAGGGTTATCATTACCATCTTTCTAATTCCATATATATGTGTTAGTATGCTGTAATGTTCTTTATCTTTCTGGCTTACTTCACTCTGAATAATGGGCTCCAGTTTCATCCATCTCATTAGAACTGATTCAAATGAATTCTTTTAACGGCTGAGTAATATTCCATGGTGTATATGTACCACAGCTTCCTTATCCATTCGTCTGCTGATGGGCATCTAGGTTGCTTCCATGT